>NW_025335269.1:8775710-9047866 GCF_004798865.1 Varanus komodoensis | reverse complement strand
GCCTATCTTTGAACACCCTCACCGATGGGGCCTCAATGACCTCTCGTGGAAGCCCATTCCACACCCTCGGGGTCCTAACTGTCAGGAAATGCTTCCTGGCATCTGAATGGAAACTTGGTTCCCTGAGCTTCGCTCCGTTGGAGCATGTCCTGCCTTCCTCTGCAGGGGAGAACAGGTTTCTACCCACCTCCGTGTGACATCCCCTCACATACCTGTATGTCGCCAACATATCCCCTCTGAGTCTCCTCTTCTCCAGGCTGAAGAGACCCACTTCCCTTAGTCTCGCCTCATACGGCATCCCCTGCAAACCGGCCACCCACCTTGTGGCCCTACACTGCACTGACTCTAACCTGGCTATATCCTTTCTGTAATGAGGGGCCCAAAACTGAACACAATACTCCAGTTGTGGGCACACCAGAGTCATATAGAGTGGTAGTAATACCTCTCTTGATCTAGAAGCCACACTTCTGGCTATACAACCAAGGGTGGTGTTCGCCCTCTTGACCACTGCATCACACTGCTGACTCACGTTTAGCTTGTAGTCAACCAGTGCCCTGAGGTCCCTTTCACAAGTGCTGCTCTCCAGCAACTTGTCACCAAACCTGTACTTATGACACCCATTCCTATGCCCCAAGTGCAAGACCTTGCACTTAGCCACATTGAACGCCATCCTGTTGTCTGCCGCCCACTTCCATAGTCTGTCCAGATCCTTTTGGATCTGGAGTACCTACTCCTCAGTTGTGGCCACTGCTCCAGTTTTAGTATCATTTGCAAATTTGATCAGCAGACTGTTCACCCCTTCTTCCATGTCACTGATGAAAAGATTAAACAGGATCAGCCCCAGGACAGAGTCCTGGGGGACCCGGCTTGTCACTGGCCGCCATCCCCGTGATTCCCCACTAATGGTTACCCTCTGGTGTCGGTCAATCAACCATGCCCTAATCCATCGGACAGTGCTTTGGTCTATCTCAAAACTCCTCAGTTTCTCCACCAGGATATCATGGGGCACTTTGTCAAAGACCCTGCTGATATCCAGGTAAACCACATCCACTGCATCCCCTCCCTCTAGCCATCTCAAAACCTTGTCATAGAATTCTACAAGGTTTGTCTGGCAGGACCTGTTTTTGCAGAAGCCGTGTTGTGTAGCCACCAGCCTCCCTTCTGTACCTAGCATCACTAAATCTCTCTCTAGTATGAGCCTTTCCATTGTTTTTCCTACAACGGATGTAAGGCTAACAGGTCTGTAATTCCACATGTCCCTTCTACTAACCTTTTTGAAAATTGGGACCACTGATGCCACCCTCCAGTCCTCTGGAACTTCACCCATTCTCTACGAGGCCTCAAAAATGAAGGCCAGCGGGCATGAGAGAACCCCTGCCAACTCTCAAAGTACTCTTGGGTGTAACCCGTCAGGGCCTGGCGCCTTTGTAATGTCCAATGCCCTGAGGAGCCCCTCGACTTCTCGGGGGGTGACGCTAATCTGTGCCCCTAAGTCCCCAGCCTCATCTATTCTCCTATGTGGATCTCCCCTGTCCAGCTTTGGGGAGAACACAGAGGCAAAATAGTCATTTAGCATCTGTGTCTGTTCCCTCATATCAGTCACTGGATCTCCTTCCTCCTTATTTAGTGGTCCCACCACTTGTCTCCCCTTCCTCTTTCTATTTACATGCTGAAAGAAGCCCTTTTTGTTGCTCTTGATATTTTTGGCAAGTCTCAGCTTGCAATCAGCCTTAGCCTTGCGAAGAATCCTTCTGCAACAGGCCTCCTCCTCCCGGTATAACCTTTTGTCTATTTGCCCCAGTACCCATTTCCTACAGAGGTTCCTCTTTCGTTCAATCCCTCTAACCACCTCCTTTCGCATCCATGGCGGTGCTCTCCTCCGCCTCCCCACCTTACTAACTAGAGGTATCGTCAAGACTTGCGCCTCCAAAACCTCTCTTTTGAGTGCCATCCGCCCCTCCTCAGCTCGCTTACCTTCCAGTAACCTATCCCAGGAGATTTTCCCCAGTCTGGCCTTCAGTTGGCCAAAGTTGGCCCTCTTGAAGTCCCAGCTTCTAGTGCTCGACCTGCTGCACGTCCCCAGTCCCCTGTTCTCAAAGCAAAGGATGGAGTGATCACTCGCATCCAGAGCTCCCCTAATCTGTGCTTCATCTATCAGCTCCTCCCTATTCGTCAAGACCAAGTCAAGGATGTCCCTCCCGCCCTTGTCACCTCTCGGACCCCTCTGTGTGATAAATAAAGGTAAGAGCATGGTAAGCAAAGGGTGAACAGAGGGAGGGAAGCTGATTGGCAGATTTGCAGAGGAAGCAGCCATAATGGGGGAGTGAGGAGGGGGAGGGAAGGAGGGAGAGAGAATGATTGTGTGTGTGGCTTTTCCCAGTTTTACAAAAGTTATCAGGAACATTTCAGCTTCAAGAGCTAAGCTGGCAGGCATTTTCAGCCGGAATCCTAGGGCCAGCAATGTTGGAGTGGACTGTAGCTAATCCTGCAAGTACCTACCACTCTGATGCATCCTGCAAATACTTGCAGGGTGGACCAAATTGCCTTCTCTATCAGACCACTAGGGAGAGACACAGCAATTTGCAGGTCAGTCAGATTCTGACAGAGTAGATTTGTGCAGTCTCACCACTTCTGTTGGCATTTAGGGATTCAAGGGGAGTATCTCAGGGCAATTCCAGAGGAGGCTTCTATTGTGCAATCTCCCTACTTCAGCCAGGGAATTTCCATCAGCTGCCATTGGCTCCCATTTGTATCCCTCCTGAGTTTTCCAACTGTTTCTTCCATACCTGTTCTTAGTGTACAGAATATGTGAAGAGAAACAGGGAATACCTACACAGTGCCTTTTGATGTGGAAGCACTCTTGCTTAAACTGGAATCTCCTGATTTTCTGCTCATGGAAATTGTACTCAATAGCACAAAGCTATAATTTGGCACACAGCTTGTGTGGGGTGAGTGGGGAGACCTACCCTTGACCCAGACACCAAGGGAGCGATTTAGCTTCTGCCAGGCCACCCGTTACCATGATGTTCTCAACAGGATGTGTTTTAAATGAACTATGGAAGCTTGGGGAAGGATTATGTATGAGAATTGCTGTTAATTTTTTTCTGTACTATAGCAAGTCAGAACATGCATAGACTGGGGTGCCACACTTCCTAGAACATCCTGAGATGTTGCTTCTTTTGTTCTGAAAGTGTAAATCCAATCTATGTGGAGAACCACTGAATGAAGAATAGCACTGTGAGAGAGAAGTGAAAGGCAGGGGAGAGGTGGTGCTAATTGGCAATTACCTATTTTTGTCAGATGCTTCTTGCATTTCAGAAGTTTGGATTAATCTTAGTGCCACCTCTAAATATCTGTGCTCTCAACAGCACAAAAAGAAGAAAAAACCTACTTCAAAACCTGTGCACATTTTTAGGATGCTTAATTATAGCCCTTTCTCTTTATTAAGTTTCATTTTCCAGAGACCGTGTAGGAGGAAGGGCAATTAACAAAATGACTTAAAGTCTAAATGAAAGCAAATCATATTATTCTCCAAGGATTTGCCTCATCATAACCACATTTTCTATATGGGAGGCAGGGAGGGGAGGGGAGAAAAAGTTGCCCTGTTCTGAAAAGTATTATTTGTCGTGCTTCAGTGTGTAATATGTCACTCAGTATACCATTTGGCACCCAGGTTCAGAATGGTTATGAGCATTGATTCTGAATCACTCAACTGGGACATGACCCTTTCTGCCAATCAGATCCATTCACAGATAATTTCCTACCTCCTCGAGCCAACTATATTATCTTTGGACATCACAAATCAGGAAATGCTAATGAATTCCCAGACTGTGCTCTGAGTGATGCCAACAAGATATTACTTAATTCAAGACTCCCATGAGCTCAAATTGTCTGATCCCAGAGGCTGCTGCTTGCCGCATTTTTGTGTGTCATGCTCTGACAAGTTTCCTTCCTGTCCAATCCATTTTAACTTTGTGGGCATAATTTGACTATATTAGGCATGATGGGATCCTGCAATCACTTCTGAAGCAAGAATTTAGTAGAATAATTTATTCACTGAGAAAACCAGAGCAGCAATTCCATGAAACACAAGGTAGGCTCCCAGGATGATGGGTAGGTTTTACCCTTATTATTGCGTGATGTTTCCATCCTGCCTTTTTTTCCTCTTGCAAGGAACCCAAGGTGGCTTAAATAATTCTCCTCCATTCCATTTTCATACTCCCACCAGCAACCCTGTGAGGTAGGTTAGGCTGAGGGTGGGGTGGCCCAAAGTCACCAAGTGAGATTCATGGTCAAGTGGGGACTAGAACCCAGATCTCCCAGGGTTCCCGTTCCCCACTTGGTCCCCAGGTCCCCAGTCTAGTACCCTAACCATGACACCACACTGGTTCTCTTTCACACTCTGAGAAACAAACCACATTGCCTGCTAACACAGGTAACTGTAGCTCAAGTACCCTTTTGGAAGAGGAAAATCCACTTTGTTTAAGAGTGTTAGAACATGGGTGGGCAATATCAGGGGCTCCAGAAACCACTTTCCACACACATGCAGCCATCCCCTCATCCATGCCAAGGACCACACTCCTGTTGGTACGACAGCAAATGAATTTGATGATTTGACTGAGAAGCAAAATGTTGCAGATTCTTAGGCCAAATTAGCTAGAAAACAAACCAAATGTGGCCTTTCCAAGGCTCTGTACCCAGTTGATACCAAATTGCTTTTGGCAGATTTGATGGCATGCTGCTGTCAGGCCACCAAACTCAGTGGCATGATGTTGGGGGCTGCACAGAAGGATGGGAAGCCTGCCTCCCATTTTAATTCAAAACCAAAGCAAAATGTATAATGTTGCCAGTGTTCCTAATCCCTTGGTTAGTAATACAAATGTTGATGGCATGTAATCATTTCCTTCAATACAGCTAGAGTTGGTTGGGCCTTCCTGGGACGGGTATTCTATGAATGGAAATGGGTAATGACTTCTCTGCAGTCACTACCCATCCAGATCATTGGAAGACCTGGAGGAGAGCCTCAGATAGTGGGTGCAGTGTTCAAGCAGGCCCCTGGAGGAGACCAGTGGTGCAGTGCCCCGGACCCATGAGCCCAATCCAGCCCACAGTAGCTCCTGGCTCCTGCCTCTTTCAGCATGGAGAAAAGCTAAGATGAGTTGCAGAGAGGCCAGGTGGCCTCAGTGGGCATGGTCACACCCATCATGCAGCCCACAAGACCCGGGAGGGCAATCCAACAATCCCCTCCACCCCAAACCTGGTTCTGCATCCCTGTGGTAGATGGCAGTCTTTTGATATTGACCAGATCCCACGCCATTTACAGCTTTTCAGGTAAATGCCCTATCCAATAATTCATAGCCACTTGAAGTAACTGGTACTCAAGGACGAATTTTTTTTTCATTCGCATTGTTAAAGGTTAATAAATGGAGATTGTCAGGAACCCTGTATGAAGAGCAAGGATTGTACTTTTGCCAGTGATAATAGTGAAATGGAAAGAAGAGGAGTTATGTATTCATAGTCAAGGAGGAAGCATCAGAAATTGCATCTTGAAAAGCCATGGTGGACAGAAGAGAACACAAGATCACTGGGGCTCCAGTGTAAGCAACTCAAGTCCCTTTGATTTCAATGGAACCCAGTGCAATCCTATGCATTTTTACACAGCAGAAGGTGCCTTGTGGATCATATCGGGGGTCTCTTTCAACAGTGGCCTGTCAGGTGGTTCTGGAAGCTCACGTGCAGTGCATGAGAGTGCTGACCATCACAGGGCCTACTCCCAAATAAGCACAACCACCCAGACAGCCTCAGCTGTTGGGCTGTATATAAATGTATTAAATAAATAAATAACTGCAACTTTTCTCACAAATTAAAAAAGTATTCCTGCAAGGTGGCGGGGGAGGGAGCTGGTCCAGAAATAAATATTAAACATTTCCAATTATTTTTCTTGCATGCATTCTTTAGGGACAGAATTTGTAAGTATGTTATTTGACAGATAGGGTTATGCAAAGATATTCACTGAAGACTAAAATAGTTTTTTTTTTTTTGAAATGGAGTGCTTATTTCCTTTTAAAAATTTTGTTCCAGGATCATGTGTCACCAATCATGAAATCTGCTGAATTTTTCTCTTTGTGGGGAGGAATGAGAACTTTGTCTTACACAAGGCTCTCTCCACCCACAAGCTCATACATATTCATTTTCTCCCTTATCAGCTGCCAGAAGGATTATTGCTCTTGATACACAACATAGTTATTTGGGTGAATTGCACTTGAGCACACTGAATAGTCTACAAGTGGCTGTAGATGCTTTTATTCTTTTTTAGATTTAAGAATGCTTTTTTTCAATCAGATGTTTCCTTTAGCTCTAAAATAGTGACTGGTTCCACTGCCATGCATTTTCCCTTTTAAAAAATTGCAGACTTGAGAAGCAATATATTTGAAGTTGTCCCTTTTTTCTGTCCCATAAACTTCTTTCCCTTCTATTGTGCAAACTCCTTTCTCTCATCTGTACAAACTTCCGCCTTCTGTGAGAATCTCAGTGGGTATCAACAAGCTGCTTTCTTGCCAAGGGTTATTAGACCAATTGTGTTAATTACTGATCTGGTTGGATGTGCTGATTTAGAGGATGAGCATCACCCTCAGTTCCTCCCAAGGACCAGTTTTTAAAATTGCTGCCTGTTCTCTTTTTTCCCATATACACACGAAGAGATTGAAAAAAGCTAGCTTTGATGGATCTTTAAGCATTAGGCAATACACAGAGGATCAAGCTAGCAATTAGCTAATAGTTCTGTATTTACAGAAAAGTTATGTACAGAGGCAGTGTCTCTCTGAACATCTGACACTGTGAACCAGTAACAGGAGATAGTCCTCAGCCATCTGACTGGCCAGTGCTGGATGGTGAACTTAGAAGATGGCCTTATAGCATGGGTCCTCAAACTACAGCTCACAGGCCAGATCCTGCCCACCATGCCCATTTATATGGCCCACCTTAGGTTTTGGACTCGCCGGGCCCATGTGTGCTCGGCGAGGCGTTGGCTTGCTTGCACAGAGATCGTTTTGGACACACTCAGAGAAAATGATCTCCGTGCATGCGTGCCCCCTCACAGGCCCATGCCCCCCCACTCCAGCACTGCCTTGCCAGCCCGTGCTCACAGCCGGAACCTTTCAACTGGCCCCCTGTTAAAAAAGTTGAGGATCTCTGCCCTATAGGATCCATAATTCGCTTTCATTGCAATTGTGGGGGCTTGAATGTTCAACTATGGCTGGTTTTTGCTACAAGTTGTTGTTTTAAGAAAAAGGATTCACAACCTTATCAGCCCTGAATGCTGCCTTAAGCACCTGCTGGAGTACTGGGAGCTCAACCCCACCAGGTACTCAATCACACTGCAATTATCTTAGATACAATCTAGTATTTTTTTAATTGCAGTTAAAGTTATGGTGGGCAAACAATGCTGCATTCCCTTGATGAATAATGCCAGGGGTCTGGGTCCCCCAGTGTCCTCTCTCAAACACACAAACCACCCCTCCCACTTCTTCCCCCTTTCATTCACCCCACACCATCACTTCTCCCCATGTACTCCCTCTCACATATACACCCCTGCTACTATTTTTAAGCTTCCCTTCCACTCCCCTGTCACCCAAGAAAGAAAATAGTAATGCTCTAGGAACAGGCTCTGTGATTCCTACCATGAAAGCCTCATGACTAGAGAATCCCCAGAGCATTCTAGGGAGTGGGCAGAAAACTTGAAGCATGGCTTCCTAAGACACTCTAGAAATGAGATGTCTATGTCAAGAATGGCAACGCACATTCCTACTGTATTGCCCCCTCTTTTTTCATCACCAGTAGAGCAGTGGGGAAGAGTTGCCAGACTGGGCTTGGGGGACTGCCTGCAGCCCTCACTTTGTGCATCCCTATTTTAAAAGACTAACATGTTCACACCAGTCAAATATGATAGGAAAAGATGAGGCAAACAGCCTCTCGCTTTTTCAGAGAATACACCCCTTAAACATTAACTGCTTAGCTATGAAAGAAGGATGCAACAATGGATATAATGAGCAAAACTCAGAAGAAAATGGCTGAATGGATCAATCTTGCAAAGCCCATGCTTCCCTGTGAGACTGTTCCCTTTAATGGTGGTGGGAGGGCAGGCTTGCTTTATTAAGAAAAGAGCACCCCAGCAGACAGGAATGTTGTTTTTTCAGGTCTCCTTATCTACATAAAACACCAAATCCCTTTGCTTATTACCTAGTTGTTATTCTTGGCAATGTTTGTATTTCATACCTCAAGGCCATTTAGTAGAAATTTACCTTCTTGGAGAGTGCTAATTGAAGATGCTAAATGTAGGCTCTAGACAGATGATATGGCTTTTCCCCTAGATTGCTGAAGGTGGTTTGAAAGAGGAACCTTTGCTTCAGACATGTACAGTCCTACTTCTGCCTCTGGTGATTAGGATTTTCAAGGTTTCCTACCATTTCTAAAACTCAAGGCAACACTAGGACAAAAGACCTGTATGTTTACATCATGGAAAAGGAAGCTGTTCCCAAGGCACTCTCAACTCTCTTTAAAACTATTCCAGACATCTCTTTTTTTTTCTATCACTGCCTGTGGAAGATTGTTGTAAGGATAATATGGATGGAGAAATATGTTCAGCATGAGCATGTTGGATAAAACATGTTGGTAGTTTTAAACTTCTGTGATACTGCTAGTCCATATGAATCAATTCGAAATTTTAAAAGTGCAGGACTATGCCTGAGGTCTAGATTGATGAGGGACTATTATGGCTTATAACTGCTCCATCTCGTGTAGATGAGATGTGTTAAATAATCAAGGTATCTATCATCACTGGTTAATATACAGGATTGGCCCTGCCTGTACTCACTACTAATTCTCAGCTTACAAATGCCTGAAATTCCCTGGTCCTTTCTAGACTACCTGGACAGTCCTTGTTAGGAAAGTTTCTAGAAATTTTTAAAGAAATAAATAAGTAAAATCACTATGTGGCTCATACGTTCTTCCACTTGTTCCTTCAAAGCACAGCAATGCTCTTTCCTAGTTTATGAAAAGGAGCATTGTGTACTTCGGAAAATTCAAGATGAGCACATTATTTGGTAACTCTTCATTGCTTTGCATTTGTTATTGGACATATGAAAAAATTCTGACTGACAGAAAAGTAAGATCGTCTTTTCAGTTCAATCTTACATGGGAAATAGAGGGAAAGGAGCAATATATTAATCTATCAAACTATCTGAAATTAGAAAATATGAGTCACACATTAAGATTGCAATCCTGTACATGTCTACTCAGAAGTAAGCCTCATTAATTTCAGTTAGCATTACTTCCAGGTAAATAGATGTAGAATTGCAGCCTAAATGAAAAATTTTAGAAAATGCGAGAACATATGTAATTTTGCAATAATGTACAGTGCTTATAACAGAGGAAAACAACCCACAGGAATGGTTATGGTATACCAGTAATTGCAATATTAGCTCTAATTAACTTAGCTTACTAGTTAAAGGAGGTGTCATGCCTGACGCCTCGACAGAGGTGGCACCTCACAAGGAAGAGTCAAACACCCAAAGAGAGAGTCGGACATCAGAACAGGAGGACTTATACTTGAGGCCCTGTGGCCAAGTGACCCTTCCACAACCTGGCTTGGGAGTAGCTGAACAGATAGCCGTCCCTCATCCTGACCCTTTACCCCTTGGGCAAACAGCCACGCCTCAGTCTGACCACAAGGGCCCCGAGGGAAAAGACACTACACGTTCTGTCCCTGAAGAGCGTGGGCAGGATACCCCCCTTCCTCCTGACGCTGAGTCTCCTGAACAAGATACAGAAGATGCAGGAGGTGGGATAGATTTGACTCGCAGGACTCTTAGATGTAGCTTACGCCGATTGGAACAAAAGGAGGCTTTGTCCCACCTCAGGGGGGAAAGGTGGAACAGGGAAAGCTAATCCCATGTGGGTTCCCTGAGAGATGTCACTAAGAAGATAGCAACTAACTTGTAAAAAGCATTGCAGTAGAGCTTATTCGTAGCGTCATAAATCTTGTAGAAAAGTAGCAATAAAAGACTTTAGTTTTATTGCCTGCATAAGTGTGGGTCATTTATAACTGTGAGCTGACACCTCACAACAGGAGGATAGAAATTGAGCTAGATAAAAGGTAAATAATGCACACTCAAACTATGTATGTAAATGCAAACATGATAATGTGCCTTCTTCCTGAAGTCCAGCATCAGACCCTTGACTTTCACAACACTTTTTTTAGGGCTAAAAATGAAGTTAGCATTTCCCAATTTTGGATTAAAAAGCATTAATAGTGACTGTTAATAGCACTACTAAAAATTATTTACATACTTAGAACCACCCCTAGTATGGTATGAGTCTGCAAAATGTTGACATTCACTAGGGTTGAACTTCATTCATACTATGGTTTTCTTAATCATGAGCAGTCCACAGCTCACAACCCAACAACAAACCACAGGTTCTCTTCGTAAGTTGTTCATGATTAACAACTCATGGTTTGTTATACAACTTATATAACTCATGGTTATATGGTTAATCATGAGCAGTCCACAGCTCACAACCCAACAACAAACCACAGGTTCTCTTCGTAAGTTGTTCATGATTAACAACTCATGGTTTGTTATACAGTTTGTTATACAACTTAAACAACATAATAATCCGGGTTTCAACAGCAACCCATAGACAACCCATGCTCAGCTATTGAGTGCAGGATACCATGTTGTCTGCATCTAGTCATTTCCTCTCAGTATAACTCACCACTGAAGGACAGTTGCAGAGATAAAATAGAATAAATTCATACTCACTAACCTGAGCAACTTGGAGAAAGGGTGGGGTGCAAAAATCATACATAAGGAGAAAACCAGGTCAGAATTAGAATAAATGTATTTGGAGAGTGATTTTTTTTTTTTTTTTTTTTTTTTACCGTAGTGTAGATAGTGGGATGCCTGTCTCTAATCCATCTAGTACATATTTTAACAAGCCCTCAAAAACCATCAGAGCATAGGAAACCTATACATCTGAAATCAATGGCTTGCTGGAGGTAAGGCTGTGTTCCCCCTTGCTGGAAAATCATTCAAGTAGAAAATCCCAGATATGATTGAAATGGAATGGATGTCCATATTTTTAGTGTTTTTTATTTTGCTTTAATTATTAAAAGTATTTGGAATCTCACATTGCAATGGTTCTTTCAGTACTGTAAAGTACTGACTTCCTGAGCCTTTGGGGCAACTTTTTGGAACAGTGGATGATTATAATCTTGAAATCAAGGCCTCTTTCTATTCCATCATGCATGTATTTCAGGTAATCATCAGAGAAGCAAAGTATTTGGTAAATCCATTTGAGGTTTGTGTTCAAGTTGAACGATGCAGCTAAAGCACCCTTTCATCCTTACCATAAAGGTTATTAGGAGGCACATCAACTTTTATTTCTCAACAATGCATAACTGGGCATGTGACAAATCAGCAAACAATAAAAATAGTCAATCTAATTTCTATTAATGTTTGTTGGAACTGCAGTTAGTTCAAGCAAACTAAGAATAACTAATAACAGAGGTCATAAATGACAGTACCTTTTGGGAACTGTAGTTTATGCAAAATGGAAAGTGAACTTTCAGTCTTGTCTCTTTATGCTCAAAAAAGGAGAAAGAAAGTTGGGAACCATGATAGTTAGCCATCAGGGTAGCCATAGTGCATTATGTACATTGAAACCAGACTTCATTACTTTGGGAGTACAAATAGGAAAGAAAGTGTGTATTTTTAGATTTATTTGATACTTTTAGCCATATTTTGCTCTCCAAAATGAGTCACAAGCCATAATAAACATAGAATTGGGAGCTTTTCTCTCAATCTTGCAATACTCAAACCTGGAGTCATCCAGTGAAAATGAATGGTGGGAGATTCAGGACAGATAAAAAGGAAATATTTCTTCACACTGTACATAGTTAACTATGGAATTGGGTCCATAATATGTAGTGATGGCCACCAGCTTGGATGACTTTAAACAGAATTAGAAAAATTCACAGAGGATAAGGCTGTCCGTGGTTACTAGTCACAACAGCTATTTCAGCATTAGAGGAAGGATGCCTCTGAGCACCAGTTGCTGGGCATCATGAGAAGGAGCTCATGTCCCTAGACATCTAGCTAACCCCTTTGGGAAAAGAATGCTAGGTGAGAGACTTTTGGTTGGATCCTTGAACTCTTTGTATGTTCTCAGGAGATGTTATTCTTGCCCAAATCTCCTCTTCTACACTGCTGTATTACATCCAATCATTACTACTCTGTCTGAAAACAACATTCCAAGGTCTTTGGCAGGATCATTCCATGCTCTCTACTACCCAGGAACATCTTTTCTAAGGAGTTTGCTAAAGTTTGAACCTAGAACCTTCTGCATACAAAGCATGCGCCTGCTACTGAATTTTCTGTCATCTGTGAAGGAGAGGTTCTGATCCCCCTCACTCTCCTTGCATTTTTCCCCTAGAGTAACACTATTCAGAATGTGGACAAGGAAAGAGTCTGTGGCTTTCTGTTCACTTGACCATGAATGGTGCAACTGTGATAGCTAGAAACCATGGTAGGCCTGTATAACTCAAATTGATGTCATCTATTAAGCTGAGAGACCCAGTCAAGTTTATGTCTCAGGCCCTTCATGCAATCTCTGTGTGTCCTCCCCATCAAGATATTTAGCACACCTATTTATTAGTTAACTATTGCACAGAGTTACTTAATACTCATAATTGTCCAAGAGATTTTTAAGCATACCAGAGGTGAAAAGACATAATTAAATTTCAGAACCTTAAAGATAAAAGCATGTGCTGATAAGAGAATGTGCGTCTAAGAGTTATCCTTCCAAACGTTTTCTTTGAGAATCAAATACTCACATCTTAACAGATGGCTTGGTCTTGGCTCTCTAACTTTAATCTTTATTGGTCCCAATGATGCCTTTCTCTGTGCAATGGATTCCATTATTTCCTGCTGAATTGGCTCCATGCTCATTCCGATTTCAGTTGGAGTGCTGAGGTTTATCCTGCTGTCTCTTTCCTCTTTTGAAATCTATTTAATTTGGTGCCTTTCCTTTCAATAGAAAATCATGTACATTGCAAAGAGCAACGTTTATCCTTTCCTCACTCTCATGCTTGCAATAAAAATAACTTTGGCCAGAATCTATTTCCCTTATCAAGTGTAAACTCTTTGACACTCCATTGTTAAAATAAATGGATGGAATCTGTTTCTTTCTTCCCACTCTCTTTTTTCTGCTGGAAATGTTAAATATATTGTGCTTAGGGCAAAAACCATATTTATGCAACAAAAGCCCACAGATTGCTTTTTCCAGGGAAAAGCAACTTTGTGAGAGGGAAATTTCAAGGCAGGGGTGGGTGTGCTGAACCGCTTTTCCACTTTCCCTCCTCAAGACTGAATCTTAAGCTGTTTTTCCTCCCATGATGCTCTCAGTGATGTAATCTTTGGGAAGAATAACCAGATCTGAAAAATAACTGTGAAAGGGGAAAGTTGCAATCATTCTGATGAGTGTCTATATGAATTATGATCTTAGCCCCGTGCTTAGAGAGGTGCAGTAATGGTAGGGTAAACAACCTTGGAGGGAGAGTACCAGAAGTAAGAGGATAAAAGAGAAAGGTTTAAACATTCACCACTTCAGTTTTTAAGGGAGAAAGCTAACTTTATAAGCCTAATGTTTATTCCATACCTTAACCCCTAGCTCTCTTCAGCTGCATTCCTTTTCCACAGTTGTGGGATTGGTTTGAGAAATCCTGATGTTCTCATATGGATCATTCAGAAGCTCCTCAAGCTGCTTTGTTCTTCCTTGCTCATCTGGGTATCCCTCTGCATAATGCAGAGATGGGAAAAGGCACCCCAGAAGGATTCCATAATGCAGCGTGTTCCCAGCAAGCTAAGCTACCATTCCAGATAATCTTCCAAGATCAGAACAAGCCAGGATCTTAAACCACCTTCAAGATCCGGCCTCCTTCCAATTCTAGGAACCGCATTTTCCTTGTTTAGATATAATGAAAAATCATGCTTAATTAACCCAGGAAAAGTTGGTTTGTAGTTTGCCAAGAAGGGAAGCCATAAGATATGCATGGGCATGAAACATGTGCATATCTTAATCTGAGATAAGTATCTTAGAAGCACACTGTGTGCTGGCAAAGATTTCTTTCATTGCCTCTAAGTGGTGATGTGGATTAATAATGTCATTTCCTTGACCCTGAAGGCTCTGTGGAGAACACCAAGTGTAGATCAGGTCTCCGCATTGTTTGGTCATTACTTTATCACACTTTGACAATAGAAAAAGCTTGATCCATGCTAAAAAGTCCACAGCATCTCAGAGGCCTTAGAGGATCCCACGCTTGGGCATTTCCTTTTATACTTTCAATAAGGTTTATTTTTACCTCAGTGGCTAGAAATCTTGCCTCAGGGCCAACTGCTAGATTTCTTGCTCTTTAAAAAGCTACCCCCACATATACCTTTTAAAAACTACAAGGTAAGTGATGTACACTAAAGGACATACTAAACACTGCCCTGGAGTGCCACAATTCAGAGTACATTTGCTCAGGGTCGGCCCAAGAACTTTCACTGCCTGGAGCAGAATGTTCAGATTCTGCCCTCCCAGCTACATGGTGCAAACAGCTATCAGATCTCCATCATAAACACTAAAATGCCTATGATAAAGCATAATGTCTGTCTGTGCGTAACATGGGGAATATATTGTTGCCCCCAACCACAGCCATGTGTTACTATGGAAGTGGGCATGAATGGATGCTCAGCATTCTAAGCTCCTAAGTAATGCATAATTAACAGGAAAAGGTGCTATTGGCCAAATCTGTGCCTGGGCCCAGCTGCAGAAGCAGATTCCATCCAGGTCCTGTTTAAGCATTCTCTACCAGTAGAAAGTAAACGTGTGAGAAGAGGGAGCACCCTAGCCTCCTTCTTCACATATTTTCAAGAACAACTTTGTGAAAAGGCAGCCTTCCTATGTCTGTGGAGACCCTCCACAGGATCAAGAGTGTTGATTTTGCAGGATGCTCAATTCTCTGAAGAGCCTCCATAGACACCTGAGGCATTCAGAAATCAATGTTCCGTGAGTAGCAGAACTTGCAGGTCTACTTTCGGCTGCTTTAGAACACCTGAACAGGGTGTTTGATGGCAGTTTAAACTGGTATTTTGAACATCTAGCAAAAACAGAGGCTGAGGAAAAAAGTCTCAAGACCAGTCAAGAAATTCACTATGAAGGATTCAGAAGCACGAGAAGCACACAATGTTCATCCCTGCCCTTTATTGGGTAAACATTGATTCCCTGCTTCCAACTTTCTTTCTCTCTATTGCTGTTTGTAAGGATAGTCGACCCATAGAATGCTAGGTGGGTTGGTATACTCATACCTTCTCCCTGAAAGCATTTCTGATAACATTAAGGTGTTCTTTCTTCATATTATTTGTCAGTGAGCTAATATACCCATTTTGAAAGGGCATTCTTAAATCTCTCCTATGCAAGCACCAAACTCTGCAAAAGCTACCCATATTCCCAGGTTTATCAGACATTCATATACATTTGCCATGTGTAAACAAGGCCATTTGGTAGCCTGGGTCCCAAGCGATTTAGGGCTTGAACAGGCAAAAGCAGCATGATGATCTGAGCCCAGAATCTAAGAGGTAACCAGGAGCATATCAAATGAAATGAGAATAATGAACTCTGACTACCTAGCTTCAGTCAGCCACCAGAAGGTAGCATTACATACCAGGTGATGTTTCCAAATGTTGTCAAAGGCAGCCCCATGTAGAGCATGGTGTATCAGTGAGGGCAGCATGTTCTGGATTCAGAAGTTCAGCATTTCCATTGCCTCCCTAGGATTAGGCTGAGAGATGGCTTCACAATTTGGCCTTGTAGTACTGCTGGGGGAATGGTTTTTGCAGTCAACTGGAAAGAGAATTAAAACAGTCCTGCTCTGTGCAGGACTTACTGTATTGCTGGGAGATTTATCAGTGCCCATGGTGAACATCCATAATCCAAGATCTATAATGTTTACTTGGAAATACGTCCTGTTCAGGAGCAGTCCACAGAACTTTAATTAGCTTCTCCCTTGCAGTACAATGCAAATAATGAAAGGAAAGTAGTAATTAAAGCTGGAACAGAAACTGACTGCTTAGGGCCAAAAGAGACATTACTGTAAATCTGTGTCTAGCAACACATCCATTTCTACTTTAGACTATGTATAACTCTTTAGCCAGATCAGAAACTTAATATGGATGGAAGGGAGGTTTTTAAAGATCTGGACTGGACCCTCTGTGCCTGCTCTAAAGCGAAAATGAAAATAAATAACTGCTACACAGATGGTTAAAGTAATGGCTCTTTGGCTGGTAGAGGGCAGTTCCAAGGCAGTTCATCAGTTACTCACCGGTAATGCCAGCCACACTGAGACCTTCAGCTGTGAAGGGTGTGCCTGTGGCAGTATCACCAGGGATTACTGTACCACCCATGGTCCTGCATATGTCTCACCCAGACAGTTCATCTTCTCCATTGCCCACCACACTCAGCCACTGCACTGTTCCAGTTCCTCTCTGCTGTCTGGCCAAGGGGACAGAGATCCTATGGTGTGGTTATTCCAGAAAGGCCAAGAAGCACAAGATGCCACTGGTCACATTTCACCAAGTCTTATTTCTGTAGCCCAGCAGTAGCCAGGAAACACATTAGCAGCATACAGAAGGACAGAAATATGCCACCCTGCAAATTTCACCACCTAAAGTGGAGAGACTTAGCCTATCTCATGGGAGGGCCATTTCTGCATATGTCAGAAAAAGGTTTGCCTTTCCAGAACAGACTTTGCAGAGCTTTTTGGGGAGGGGGGCAAGAGTAGGAACATGACACCCAAAATTGTGAGAACATAATGTAAGAGGTTCTTGCTTTTGCATGTTTTTGTTTCTAAAAGCATGCAAACTAGCTTGGGGGTTCATTGCTGAATAATGAAAGGAAGTTGTCACTAAAGCTGCATCCCAGAACAGGTATTAACTACTTACAGGGCAATTTTTCAACCTCTGAAAGTTCTAAATATTAACTATTTGGTTTTCATGCAACATTCATATCACATAACAAAGGCTGTGTGATATGCATCACAGCGTGTACTTTTCTAGCCGGAAATTTGAGAGGACACTTATAATGTGACCGATAAAATGTCAGTAAAAATAGAATACTGCCTTTGGTGTATAGAATGCCATGCTTTGTTTGATGGGAGAACCTGGACATGCAATATAAAACAGAAAGAGTTTTTGTGCCTCTTAAACTACCTTCAAAGAAAAAGAGGTTCCAGTACATGTTGAATACATTAAAGGGCAATGTAAGAAATCTCAGGTAAGCCCAACAGAAAGCTTTTATAGAAAAAAATAAAATTGTGTGAGTCCCTTGGTGCTATTGCTGTTGTGCTAGTCTCAGCCAATGCTTGCACAACACTGGTAGTACCTGTTGGCACAAGGGGAAATTCAGCTGGATGACAGAGACAGAAAAGGGGCTATTTTCTTTTAAATACAGTACACGGGGAATTTCTGCATTGTTTGCAAGCAAAATCTTGCTCCTTGAAGCCTCCCAGGAGTGAGATTTTGCTTGAAAACAAGCTCGTTTTAAAGGGCAATCACAGCATTTATGTTGGTACCCTGCTGCCAAATTTCCTGCCAAAGGTCCTGATTCAGCCAGTAATCCTAAAACTTCTTATCTTTGGGGAGCATGTCACACATCAGACTGCCAAGATGGAACCCCTGTGCATTGTACTGGCTTCCCAGGATCCTCCTTGAGAGCATATGTGGGTCAACAGACCAACATGCCTGGCCTAGTATTGCACATAGGCAAAAAGGGAGCCCAGTAGGAAAGGATGAACAAACCAGGAGGTTTGCCTCATCACACAAATGCAGTGATCAAGAGGAGACCATTTGAAAGGGTGAAAAAGTGAGTGGGGGGTAGATGCTGATCCTTTCTTGCAATTCTCAATACTCTGTTACAAACATCCTTTGCCATCTTTTCACTGTTTCCCTGCAGCCATGTTCCAAGATAAAAAATAAGCCTTGCCAATCCTTCCCTAAAACATCCCATTTCCTTGCTCCTAAGTTCCTGCCGCTTCATCAGATAGCACCAAAACAGATAATTCTGTCCTAAGTGAGGAAGTCTGAACATGCTTTAGAGAACTACTGTATTAAATACTTAATATTAAATGCTTAAGTTGCGCTGCTATAATGGGACTCATGTGTACCCAACCTTCCTTAAATTGTTGCATGAAAGTAAATTCCATTGAAATCATCTGATTTACAAGCAGTAAATGCAATCTAATAGGAGGCAGTAGCCTGGTGGTAGAGCATATCCTGTGCAAGCAAAACATCTGCCGTTCAATGCCTGGCATCGGCAAGTGGGGATGTGAGAGATGGCAAGGCTCAAGCTCATCAAAGTTCTCCAAGTTCCATCTAGAAGCTTGTTCCATCTCATTCCTGACTCTGTGTGTCTCCCTCCCTCCTCATTTGAATATAAAAACTAGGCATCTGGGTGCACATTTTTTAAAGTGGACACCAAAAAGTATGCTTTGATCCCTTGTAAAAAGTGTCAAAATGCTCATTTTTAAAGTGCATGTTTTTCTAACGGGAATATTTTGCAAACAAGCATCAGAAGCTTCAGAAAATGTGAGCACTGTCCACAAAATGCATTCACTTCAGGCATGCAAGCAGAGCAAGTTCTACTCTTAAACAAATGAAAACAAAATATCCATATATCCCTATCAAGAGGCAAGGCTGGAAAAGGTCCTGGCAAAATTCAGGGCAACTACCATCAATGAAGTAGTAGGCAATATTAAGCTAGATAGTCCAATTTACTGTTACATCACTTTTTCTTACAGTAAAATGCTTGTGTATGATTGCCCTTCCCAGCTGTGAAGCTATGATTGTGATATACCTGGTCAAATTGGTGCTTGGTCAGGTCTGGCCTACTACTTGTAGACTTGACCTGTGCCCGCCATGGTTGCTCATACAATCTCAGGTAGGTGTTCACACTTGGGTCCGGGAAACTTTAAATTCCTCCTTGAGAAAGGGAGTAATGTCAACCTCCTTAAAGGCAGCTGTGATGACTACTCCTAAAAAAGCCTAACCTGAACTCAGGTTCTGGGCAGCTATAAACCCATTGAGAACATCTCCTAGGGCAAGGTGATCCTCACTGGAGAAAACAGATCATCTAGTTCCATTTCAGTTGGAATTCAGGCCTGGGTTTGGAATGGAAACAGCTTTGGTTGCCCTGTGGGATGACCTGTGCTGGGAAAGAGATGGAGGAATGTGACCCAGTTGACTCTGCTGAATCTCTCAGCAGCTTTCGATACCGTGGACCACAGTATCCTTCTGGACAGGCAGGCCAGGTTGTGAGTTGGAGTACCGCTTTGCATGTCCAGGTGGTGGTGCTGGCAGATTGGTGCTCTGTGTCATGGCAGTTATGCCATGGAATCTGCAGGGCTCTTTTATCTCCCATGAAACTGCTGGGTGAGGTTATCTGGAGGTTTGGGCCTGAAGTGTCGGCAATATGCTGACTACACTTAGCTCTACTTCTCTTTTTCATCTAATTCAAGTGAGGCTGTGACCATTCTAAGCCAGTACCTGGCTTGGTAATCAACTGGATGAGAGCCAATAAGCTGAAGCTCAGTTCAGATAAGACAGGAGTGCTGGTGCTGGGTAATCCATCTGTCCAATTGGGAAAATTCCAACCTGTCCTGAACAGGGTTGCACTTCTTTCTGTTGACCAGGAGAGGAGCCTTTTCAGTGGTTGCACCCTACCTCTGGAATATGCTCCCCAGCAAGGTGTGCCTGGTGCTATCCTTGTTGTCCTTTCAGGGCCAGATAGAGACCTTTTTATTTAAGAAATATTTTAATGGATGGTGTTTTTTTAACTGTGTTATTAAGATCTTCTTGGTGCCAGAGTTCTTTTATATACTGTTTTTGCCAAACCTATTATTGTATTGGGTTTTCTTATGTTTTATGTTTTTAAATTGTTTTTTATTTATTTAAAAATTTTTCATTTATTGTAAACTGCCCTGAAAACCCAATAGCCCAATGTGGCAGTATAGAAATGCATTAAATATATAATTATTAAGATACAATATTATGCAGCAAATACATAGGTAAGGTTGACCAATGTTCTCCCAGGTCCAACATTTTCTCAACCAGACTACGGCATGCAAGGACAGCTAATCTCACCACTGAGACTCTGAGAGCAAGAAAAACACGGCTGGCCGGCCTCAGTAACTGGTATTGCAAAGGGAATATTTGTCTCAATGAGGAAGGAATCATTTGCACTGCAGTGGCTTTTCAGATTCAGGGTCCAAAAGTGAATCTTCCTGACAGCCTAATGAAGCTGTCAAGAATCCTTCTCCCCACTGCTTCCGAGATGCTGCTGGACACCTGGCATGACAGATACCATTCCTGCTGGTTCCAGGGGAAGGTTTTTTCCCCCTTTCTTACAACTTACTAATTCTAGAAGAAGATGGGTCTCTTTCACTGCAACGCTTGTCTAAGAAGGCCTAGGGAATATTGAACGTGGGTAGACATGGTTCCTGTAATGAAAGTACAGCAATCCATCCATGCAATAATCCTGTTAAGGGAAGTAAGAGAAATGTTGTTTACCTCTGTAAAAAGGGTATTTTAATCATATGTCTGATAGCCAGGATGATATTTTGCATCTGCTGGTTTATTTCTTCTAGGTTGGCATCATGTATCTTTTTTGAAGCTATATATTATGAAGATTATACATGTTTATTTTTATTATTATTAGGATATGTCTAACCCATCCAATACAAAACGTCTCTGGACGGCTTACAGAGTAATAATGTTTCCTCCCCTTAAGCATGCTTTTTAAAAGCAAAAGTAGCAAATGTAAAGTAATAGCAGCTTCACACTTCTCTGCCACCTTGGCATATAAAAAATAAGCATCAGAGCTCAATCTTGCTCTGATGCATGGAAACTTTGCTCAATACCTCATTGATTCTAGAGAGTCAACCGAAATTGCAACAATAATGTTTCAATCTGGGGGTTCTTAAACTGGTTCCCAACTCTTTTATGAGCCTATCTCATGGCTCTCTATGTTGCAACTTCTCTAGCCCAATATGGCACCAGGGTTTGGACAGCAAGCCCCAGGCATCTTGCTGCCCAAAGAGTGTTTCTGCAGTCCAGCTCCACGGGGAACAGATAAAATAGCAGCCAACCGGGTTTCACCTGGCTTTATAAAGTGTCTGCCTTTGACTTGAGTCATGTGTTTGAGCTGTATCAGATAGCTTCTCTCTGTATAATAGCCTACCTCATCAGTCCCTTCTTGTTTTCAGATTGCCAGCCATGATACTTCAGTGGACACCATAGTGCTTCTGCTTCCAAAGAGAGAGTAATAAATGCCAAACTCTGGCTGGTCCTCATTTTACATAATTCATACAAACACATCTTCAGAAGACATTTTCTTTTGCCTGAGCAATGAATTTAAAACAATAGCCTATTGTTGGTTCTTTACCTCCTCACCTTTTTGGTTGAAATAGGACTGCTAGCATTTTCCATAACAGGATCTATTTTCTTCCAATAACAGCAGGCTGACACAAAGTTAACAGAAAGCTTTTCAAAGTTAACACAAAGTTTCTTTTCCCATGTCATTCACATACAGCTTTCTGTGTGTTTGTTCAGGACAAGACCACTGAAAAGGCAGCAATTCTTAAATGAACACACTAATGCTGTTGCTATTTTTAAGAAAATCACAGCTGTGAATTGCATACTGGATTGACTGATTTCCCCCCAAAAAATATCTGTTACCTGCAACATTTAGCCAAGCTTCATAAATCATATCATTACAGAATTAGCTGCCTGCATGTTTTCTCCATTTGATAGTGGAAATAAATATTAGGTTATCAATAATATTAGAGGGGAAAGGTTTCCTATGAATAATAGGAATAAAACAGGAGGAAACCAAAATGATTAATTCAAGCTACATGGCATATTTCTGATTTTTCCAGTAGCTGATCGGAAAATGGCAAATGTACTTACGTTCTCACATACAAGAAGGCTTCTCTGTAGAACTGGGTAGGTAGGATTGTGTTATGAATGCTAAACTTGTGTATATATCACTCTTCTTCAGACAAAACCAGAGTGACTTAAAGCTCAAAATAAAATTATAATAATTGCAATGTAATTACAATTGACCTGTTGCAAACTGTCTTTGCCTATTGTGCACTTTAGAAATCATATATACATAATAATAATGCTAAATAGCAAAACTGGCACAAAACAAAATAGCCCACCATCTCACTGAAAAGGAAAACAGCAGGAGGGGAACAATTCCAACATGAAAATCAGAAGAGAAAATCAGCCAGTTAAACTCAATCAAACCAGCCCAAACCAAAGGTCCCTCTGTGATGCATGTTTACTTTGGTATCTAAAAGCATTTCATGATGGAGTTACAAAACTGTTCCTAGGAAAGGCATTCCACAAGGCAGTCACTCTCTTTTTTTAAGTAGCATTGCAAAGCACCATGCAACATATCTCTTGCCATAGATATGATTTTCTACAAAAACAGGAAAGTTTGTCCTTTATTTTAGTATGTATTTCCAGGACAGGAGGATAACTATTTGGGACTCATTCACTTGTGGGTGATGTCAAAAATTGTATGGCAATCTTTTCCAAGCCATAAATATGAACAAATGCAATCCATGGTACCCAGATTATTAGCAAAACCTGGGAAAATGACATATGTATTTGTTTATGTCAAAATAGGGGCATAACATTTATCCTCAATATTAAGAAATGCATTGTTAGAGAGTAAACCCCTTAAGGAAGGTGACACTTGGTGCTTGGAATTGAATGACTGACTTGAGCAACAGACACCAACACCCTTGAGGCAACTTTGAGATTAGTGGACAAGGTGGTGATGAATTGTCTCTTAGATGGGACAGGCAAAGTCATATTGGGAGTTCCACTTCTCCTTCACACACTTGATTCAGCTTTGATATTGGCAGCTAGCTGGAACATGCACCTAAGGCCGGGGGTGCCAAACATCTTCAGGTGGATAGCTGAAGTATCCTGTGGGTCCCATTGTTGGCCGGGGATTGTCAGGACATGGCCACATCCTGGGATGCTTCAGCACGTGGGAACTTTTCCTAGCGTTCCATGTGCTGAAGCCAGGTCTGCAGCCAAAGCACCAGGTGGTGAAGGAGAAAATGCTAGGAACTTCTCCTCACATTTAGCGAGGGAGGCTTTGCCTGCACTCATCTTCCTTCTTGGACAGGACAGAGAGCAGGTAAAGTGTGTCACTCGCCTTCCCAATGTGGAGGATGCGCAGCGATAAGATGAATCGCTACCACAGACTCAGATCAGCAAGCAGAGATAGTAGTGGGGATTCCCCTCTTGCTAGCTTCCATGGGGTGGGTGCAGGGGGGAGACCCCCAGCCTCTATGAGCTGGACGTGGAGAAGCTCCACAGGCTGTAAGTTCTCCATCCCTGAAATAGGCATTGCTTGCAGAATGGAAGCTGGTTTTACTAGTAACATGCAAGCTAGTATCTTGCACTGGTGAACAAGAGACTTTGTATGCCGTTTTGGGTTGCACACTGCTGATAAGGATGACAATGCAACCATCTCTTTTGTTGTTAAACACCATTTGCAAGGCACCCAAGAAGAGATTTTTCTGACAAGATACTAAAAGGTTATGGATTAGGTGTCTGTTAGGATAACAATTGTGTTTGTCCTGTGGTACTTAATAAGGAGATTACCCCACTCACTCTGATCCCTATTCAAACATATTATAGTATTTCTTTATAAGCCACTAAATGAAATTTGAGCAGATGTAGTCCACAATACCCAGATTACTAGAAAAGCCTGAAAACATGGCATATGCATATATACCTCTCAGTCAAAACATGAGTTGATTACATTATGGAATAGTAACAATGATCACTAAGCAAACAGCTGTCTCCGGTAAGTTTAGGGCAAAGTGGCATAGTCCATTAATTTAATTTTGCAATTATTTATGGAGAGTCAAGTGAGCATTTCAATTAGCAACGGGCCTCAATTTGCTAATAGCCTTCTCTCAGTGGCCTTAGTCATCAGAGGCATTAACTTCAGTCAAAATCACAAGGACTTGAGGGACTTGAGGGATAATTAGGATTCAACCTATATCAGTTCTGTTTGCTTCTGTTTTCAGAACTTCCAGAAAATTAAGCTGCATTGTTTTGATTTTAAGAGCTGTGTAAGGGGATATTTCAGCACCACTGCTTGGCATGTCCTGGTGTGACACCCCCAAGAAAAGTCATGCAAGCAAGATACAGGAAGTCTCAGAAGACCAAGTGCAACCCCTTGGCCTTTTCATGGCTCCCACTTGCCCCAGCACTGAAACTCAGTGGTATAGTGGTATGGACTTTTAAGAAAAGAAGAAAAGAAAAAGAAAAAGTGGTAGTTTGGTACTGAGGTTTGGTGGTGGTGCTTCCCCTACTGTTCCAGCAAGACAGCTAGTAAAAAGAATCTAGCAAGGGTCAAAAAGCAGTTTCCAAAAGAGAGGAGACTAAAAGACTTGAGGATATTGACACTGGGCAACCTTGGAAGTAAGGCCACAAACACTGGTAATGGACATTAATTAACAAACAAACAAACAAAAACAAACCTAATCCCCTGGCCATAGATGCCTTTGGCATTTGTCTGTGGCAATTAGACTATTTGGATCAGTAAACAAGAGTCCAATAAGACATGATGATAATTGGCAAATGTTGTCAATGTGCATATTGTGTTACCTAAATGGCAGTTGTTGGGGAGCTTGAGCAACTAAGGACTAGGGAGGAGCGTTTCTCTTTTCCACAGTTTGAAGCAAAATATATATTTTTGGGAAACTGCTATTTGCATTTCAAGGGTAGCTTCTAGTGGTGCCCATCGAAGTTTCCCTTAAAACGTAAACAGTAACTTCAAAGAGAAGATTTTTGACAGGGCCATGGGAGGGAGAGATTACCCAGTGAGTATGATTTCCATAACAAAAAAAAATGTGCATGATAATTGCATTCACTAAATCAGCACCACCATCCACCTGACCCTAAATGGTAAGATTAACAATTTATTAAATACAATAGACTATGGATTCATTCCTGCTCACAATTAGATTTCTTAAAAACCCATTAACAATTAATGCCAATGTGATTTAGACAGCCCATCTCTGTGCACAACTGTAGCTTTTCAACAGTGCTGAAGATCAGCTGAATCCTCAGAAGTCCTAAAGGTCATTGAGACCTTTTAAAAATATTGTCATTTCAAGTGCATAAACCAGCTTTTCATTCTTTGATGGAATCCCACTCAGGCACACTAAAAATCTTTCCAAAACATCTCCTCAATAAGATAAAATTAATCTTCTTTCTTCTAAAGCAACTGTATTTTGCAATAATAGGTTTTATTAAATGCTCACTAGAATGCAAAATGGTCCCCTGAAAGCCATACATTCTTCTATTATGTCAGAAATAAATATGTTATTGACTGTTCTAGGTTTAGTTCATACTACATTAACTCTGATAGGAATGCTTTCATATTAAATGAAATGGTTCTCAAGGAGACATATTTTACCATATGAGCAAGATTTTTTTTATGACATGGGTGATCTATGGGAATACTAACAGCCTTTGTCCATTTTCTCAGCGTGCAGCTCTCAGCAAAGAAAGAACAATGTCCTTAATAGAAAAACCATATAAACAATTGTTTTATATTTACTGTTATTGAAGGGCTGGAAAGCCATGAATATCTGCCCTCAGCAGATTCTGATGCAAATACCACAGAGCTGTGATTTGAGAAAATCCTTCCTGATATGCAATCTTGGGAGAGGTTTTATGCCTGAGGATCAAATTGAGTTTTGATTAAACTCCCAGGGACTACATTCCAATGATGGATGAGGCCAAGGTCAAAAAGAGGAAGGTAGAATGCAAAGGGGGTAGGACAAAAGTACCAAAATATTTTAGCTTAAAGTTCTTGCTGTTGGTAACAAAGTCCTTTAAAATGGCCTAGGATGTACAAAAGCTGGAAAGCCGCCAAATGATGTGGGAAATGTTTGATATCAGGGGGAGTTGGCATAGGCTTCTAAGTAAACTTGGGAAGGCCAGATGAAATTTCAGGTTGTTCAGAATCTGGCCAAAGCTTTGAGGCTCAACAGCCATGTTCTAGGCCCATGTTCTAGATCAATGCAGTTTTTGAATTTTCAGAACTGCAGATTTGGGTCTGCATGGCACCACAGATCTAATTCCCATTTGCATTGCAATACTATATCCACCTACTGGGAAGTAAGCCACATTGAACTTATTGGGCCTTGCTTCTGAGTGGATATGTATAGGGTTGCACTATTAAATGCATAGCACCCTCTGCAGCCTTTGTATGCTTGGCCATGAGTCAGATCAAACCTACGTAATTCTTACACCGGCAAACTAGATGCAGCCCATCAGCCATCTGGTAACTCACTACAGGCTTATGAACCCTCCTATTTTTGCTGCCCTCCTGGCAAGACAATTAAAGGCCAGTGAGGGTGTTATGAGACACCTGACGGCCCACAGCACATGACTGGTGGTTTGTTTATTTTGGTGAATCCCAGGTTGTTTAGGCAAGGCCTACATTACTTCAGGACCAAAACAAAAATGTATCCGAAGGTGCATGTATTAAATGAAGAGGGAAACCAAGGCAATTGCCTTGGCTGACACTTTCAGAAGGGGGCTTTTTCCTGCAGTCACAGGTGAGAAGCAATTTCCCCCTCCGGTGCTCCTTTGGAATATGCGTCATAACATGCGGGGCCAGAGGAAGGGCAGAGGGCAAGACTTGGAGAAGGCAGGCTTTGCTTCAAAATTTAAAACATAGACTTTTCACAGCATCGTCTCCTACATTTAAATCCTTAGGCTGATTAGATTTTAAAACCACCAAATTTGCAGTGCAGTGTGTTTGCAGCTACAGATTCCCTTACAGCCCATCATCATTATATCCAGCTGCTAATTTTACTTTCATATACTTAATCATTTACTTTCATCTTCATTAATCATTTCTACTTATAATCTCTCTTTTGATAAATGTAAGCAATTTTCTTCCCTTCTGGTGCTGTAATTAGCTAAGTTTGCAAAGGGAGCATTGACAATGAGGAGCATTCGGCTCTGTGGTAGGAGGAGGTGTGAACAAGCCGAACCCTGGTTCATTAACAGAACAGCTAGAAGTAAAGCCTGAGCAATATGGTACATGGAAAGCTGCTGTCAAATAAGAAGACAGGAGTGTGAGCTAGATGGATAACTGAGTTTCTGTCTTAAACAAAAATAATTGAGCCAAGGCAGTAGCATTCTGAAGAAACTCACACAGTGTTGTCTTTCTTCTTTCATGTCATGCCTCAAAATCCACTTGTCCATGAAGGTCTTGTTCATTTCCATCCCACAACTGTCCTTCCCAACCATAAGATCCTCCAAAAGAGCAGTCTGATGGCTTGAAGAGAGTGCCCCATGGATCACGGGATTTTTCAGTGTTCCTTTATGAGGTCACCAACACTGCTACAAGCTCAGAAGTGGGATTCTAGAATCCATTCAATCCATTCACAGCTTTCCTCACTCAGACACAGTTGCTACAGAAAGTGCCTGTCCAGCTGCTTTGGAGAACTTCAGTGTGGTCAGATAGAAGGATGGAGAGAGAGAGAGAATGGGAGGGAGGGAAGGAGAGGATGATTCCTGTGGTCTTCCCAGCCCCAGCCCCATTCCCAAGAACAGTACAGACATGCAGATGTTGCCTCCATCACTCCTCCCTCCTTGTTGGCAGCAACCAACAGGGTTTGGCAAATGCCTATAGGATTGTACCCTAAATTAATATGGCTACATTTGCCAATTTTCACTCTGCCTTACCCTTACACTTACAGGGAACTTGTTTATAAATAGAGAATAATTTCCTATTCAAAATATTTGCTTATTTAATTTATATCCTGCTTTTCCAGTAAAATATGATGCTTAAGGCAACTACCGTGGTACCTCGACGCACGAATGCCTTGGTTCATGACCAAAATGGGTCGCGAACAAAAGTTTCATGAAAATTTTCATGTGGGTTGCGAACTCCACATTGGGTGGTGACCAAGATCGCAGCCATCTCCCCACCCCCACCCACCGAGTGGGGAGATGGCCGCGATCATGCTGGGGGGGTGGGGGCGAGATGAGCAAGATCATGCCCATCTCTCCCTCCCCCAGTGCACCCACGATAGCGCCCATCTCTCCCCACCCCAGCATGCCAGGATGACAGGTACATGCAGGGATGACAGGCGTGATCTCGGTCATGCTGTGGGGGCAGGGAGATGGCCACGCTTGTGCTCGGCTAGTGGGGTGGGGGAGATGGCTGCGATCTTTTTTGTTCTTTGTCACTTTGCTTCACATTTTTCTGATTTAAAAAAAAAAAGGTTACAGAACAGATTAACCTTATTTACATTGAACCTTATGGGGAAATTTAACTTGGCTCATGACCAATTTGGGTCATGACCAGAGTCCTGGAACAGATTAAGTTCGTGAACCAAGGTACCACTGTAATAGTAAGATCCAGATTAAAAACATCTCATTAAAAATAGCACATTAAAAACAAGAGATATAAGCTATGCCAAACAATGAAAGAAACTGTCCTAGCAACAGAGCCCAGGTGGATTGAGGTGGAAACATGCACCTCATTTATCCTTTTACTGGATTTATATTGCATCTGTCTTCCATGGAGCTTAAGATGGTGTAGATCATGGGTCCTCAAACTATGGCCCATGGGCCGGATCCAGCCCACCATGCCCATTTATCTGGCCCACCTCAGAGGTTTTAGATTCCCCACACTCGCCACCGCCACCCACCTCACCACGCAAGTGGCAAGGTGGTGGCTTGCTCGCTCAGAGATGGTTTTGGACTCGCTCGAAGATCTCCAAGTGGGCAAGCCACCACCATGCACGCCCACTGCCACTTCACTGGCCTGCGCCCACGGGCACCCCTGCCTCACCGGCCCACGCCCGTCACCGCCACCTTTCAACTGGCCCCCTGTTGAAAAAGTTTGAGGACCCCTGGTGTAGCTAGTTCTCCCTCTTCATGTGTATCCTCACAATCCTGTGAGATCAGTGAAAACATGATGAGCGCAAGGTCACCCAGTAAGCCATGTGACTGAACAAAACTTTGAATCCAGCAATTCCTGGTTGTAGTTTGTCACTCTAACCACTACACTTGCTTGATGAGGGCAATACATTGAGCATGTATTGATGCATTCAGATCTGCACAGTATCCGGCAGTTTGGCTCTTAGAAACTGAAAGGCCAAATGCTACTTTTCTGCAGCTGTTAAGCATTGTTTTGGCACCAGTGCTGTTTTGGCGCCAGTGGTGTTTTAAGAGACTTCTGGGTGCTTAATGTTTAAATGCTTTCCTGGATCAGGTTTTTAGATTGCCTGTAAAGGAAACTAATACAACTTAAACTAAGTGTTCAAATGTTATAGACAGAACACTTACATTGCAATTGTCTTTCTACATTAAAACATGGTGGCTTGGAATGCACCTGAACGTTATTTTACAAATTGCATTTGTAGAGCCAGTCCCTGCCACCACTGCTCTCAATCCCTATACTTCGAACACTGTGTGCAGAAACCTCTATATAAACTGGGCTGCACAGTCTGCAGGGGCCAGCAGCCACCCTGACAATGTCAGTGCCTGGAAACATGTGCCAATGTGCAGACTCAGTCTTGCACAAAGTCAGTTAGAAATAAGTCTGGCTGAGCAGGTTTGCAGGGCATGAGCTACTTTAATTCTGATACACCTGCCCCCTTGTTCCTCCCAAGGGGATCCCAGAGGACACTTCAGGAGCATTGCCTCCCCACCACTTCCCTGCCATGATCATGAGCAGTCTTTTTGGCTTGCCACAGCTTTTTGCCCTTTGATTTCAGACTACGAAAAAAGCTATCCTTCACCATCTCCCTTTTAATAGTTGCAAGCAACACCTTGGAGGGGCCATCCACGATAATCCTGTGTGTGTGTGTGTGTGTGTGTGTGTGTGTGTGTATTAATTGTGCACAAACTGGTGCACAAAAAAACCCATATTTTCTATTTTTTTCTAGTCCATCTTTGCAATCTCCCTGCACCCCACAAAACTGGAAAACAAAATGTGATGCATCCAAAATTGTTCACAGGGGGAAAGAGGTAGCCCCCACTACCTGCTTCCAAGCAGGTGTTTGGGTGCTACCTGCTTCCAAGTAGGTGCTTGGGCACTTCTGAGGCAGCTGGCAATGGCACTTGCCCAGGAGCCACTCAGCAAGAGGACTTTGCTGATCCAACTAAGCAGCTCACTTGCTAGTGGGATTGACACAATGGGTCCTGTCATGCACACTCAGATGAGATGGCAGCCCACAGTGGGTTAAGCAACCCCAATAACATGCCATGGGTTATCAGAGTGGCTTAAAACCCATATTTAAGCCATCCCAACAAACCCACCCCAGCTGAGATTCACACAGTGCACTAATTAAAGTTTATAAGCTACAAGTAAGTTGCTGTGTTGTGCAAAGCAGTCACTGTGTGAAAAAAGATTAATCCCAAGTAAGTGTGCATAGAAGTGCAGCCTAAACAAAGTAGAAGGCTCATACAGTGAGATGAACTTGTGGATCCCAGTCCAAGAGAGTTGAGGCCCTTTAGGCATGTAAAAAAGTAGCACAGGCTCACTGTGTAATATTCTCAAGCCGTTGGACTTCAAGGATTCCTCTTTGATGCAAGAGTGCACACCATCACATAGATGAGGACTTCAAATAATACAGATAGAGAAACTTGTTTAATTTATCTTCAGAGGTCTCATCCCAAAGAATGAAGACTAGTAAATTGGCTTCTCACAGAGTCATATCGTCCATGATACCACACAATTGTAGACATCAGCTTTCCAACTTACAAAGCCCTTTGATCTGTAGATAATAAAATGTGTAACATCTGTTCACCTGAGGCAAACTGTAATAGTTCCTAGAAGGCCCAGTGAATCCAAACTCATTGATTCAAGATTAGATTCCAATCAACTTCATATTCACTGACCTGTGGCTACATGGTATATCAACTTCAGGTTGTGTAAGCAACCAGTCAGCTCTTATTGTAAACACACACACGAACATACATAATGTATCATCACAGGCCATTAAATACGAACATTTACTTTCATTGATTGCAGTGAGTTTAAGTAAGCCTAATTTTGTGTTAGATGGTTTATTTATGTTTAAAATTTATTTGCCACCAACACAGCTTTTAATTAAAGCTTTTGGGACAGCTCACAAAGAATACAAAATGTGCAATAAAGTTTAATATATTTTAGAAAAAATATCAAATTACCATAAACTCCTTAGCAAACACCATAAATTCCATAAAAACAAAAGTTCATTTCCATGGGATGGAATGACTTTTATTAGGTCTCCTAAAGTTTGTAACTGATGAGTTCTACTGTGGTTCTCCTAGGAGGAAACTCTGCTATCATATAGAATAGACTCATTATATGTTTGGTTAAGATTTAAACCTCATCACCCATGTGCAGGGCTGGACAGTTTTTTATAGTACAAAGATTACTTCAAATGAGTAATATGAAATGATATATTTGTACCTCCTTGAAGGGGAAGGTGGCATGCACTTGCTGACTGCACATCAGTTACAACTTCCTGATTAAAAGTTACTCGTTCAATTAGTCCATGTAAACAGGCTGACTTCATCTGCCTCTTGATGATTGTAACATACATGAAGGTACTTGTAAGTTCTGGGGAAAATTGATGTCCCAGGTTTGTGAATGTTACCCATAAAAAAGGATGTCCATATCAATCCTAAAGTGCTGGGGTCTGATCTTCAAGGCAGTTCATACTGTTCTCAGCTCAGTTTACACAAAGTTGGGGTGAAAATTATATTTAGCAGTAAATTCAAGCAAAATGGACCAATTTGTTTAAAAAGATGGGAGTGGCCCCATGAGTATTTGTTCAATTGGGAATTTAGTCCACCAGTCCATCTGAGGTAAACACCTTTGTTTGATGACCTACAGATCTAAGAACAGCAGCTCTGTTCAAAGATAATAATGAGATTACCCACTGGGAGGGTGAGCAAAATTCAGAGATTGAAAAGAACATGTGGATTCCACTTGTCTGCCACCTCCCCAAGACCCCTGTAGCCTCTAGGCCAGGAGACAAGGCCCAGAGAAGTTATCCAACCCACCATGGGCTAGACTGGGATCCACTGTAGGCTGGATTAGGTCATGATTTGGATGCTGCTCCACCATCCCTATCATAAAAACTGGGAGTAGCAGCTCTCTTTTCATCTGTACATCACAGAGTAAATTTAATAAGATCAATGGAGCTGTGTGCTTAAGTGTGTAGCTTAAGGTTGTATGCTTAAGTGTGTGCTCAGGTTAAGTGTGTTCTCTTTCAAGTTGAGAACCATTTCTACATTATATTAATGTAGACAGATCATTCTCCTAAAAACTCGCAAATGTATTTTTCTTCAGATCATAGTTGCAAGGCTCCTTCTTTAGCAATTTTCTGTTCTTGTGAGTAACAGTAGCCCCCACCCACAAGCCAAAGACCAAGGCTAAAAGTGTACGTAATGACAGTACCACTCTCAGTTGCCTCTTCATTTAAGGTTAGTTTACTCTTGTTGCTTATTGTTGTTTATCTCAGTACAGTGCTGGCTCCTAAAACATAACTTTCTTAATGCGTTTGTGTGGCGTTTTTTGTTTTTCACCAACTTCCTTGATAAAGAGAAAGTCAACTAGATTTGGCAGATATACAGGCACCTATAATGCAATACTTTCAAAATGAGTTTTGGTTGTAAGAATTTCTAATCATGTTTGATCAATGTATTTCTTTTCCAGATTTGCCTAACGACTCCTGAGATACAATATAAAAATAAATGACTCCTCAGATAACATATAAGCATCCTGGAGCTCTGCTGAACTTAGCATAATCATTCTTCATACCTTCTCTTTACAGGGGGCAATCCATATACCTGGTGGATTGGACGTGCCAATGAAAAGCATTACTACTGGGGTGGCTCTGGACCAGGCATTCAAAAATGTGCTTGTGGCATTGAACTTAACTGCACAGATTCCAAATACTACTGCAACTGTGATGCCGATTCTAAACAAGAGTAAGTCACTGTTATATACATATTAGCAATTTCCAGTGCAATCCTACCCAGAAGTAAGTTCAGTGGGACTTACTTCCAAGTTTGTGGTTATAGAATTACAGCCTAAATCTCTCTCCCATAATAATAACACCCAAATCATGCAGTGAAACACATGAGCTGGGACAAGCACAACTCATAATTAACTTGGAAAGTTAGTTTCTGCAGGATGGGATTATGGCTACTAGGCAACTGTTAAATGATTAGATGAAAAATAGGCCGATCAGCCCTAATAACCATGTTAGTTAGGTGGAGGCTCTATATTCAGAGGCACTATATCTCAGAGGATGAGATGCTAAGATAAAGCAACCAGCAGCCACATTCTAGTCTTTTAGCTTATTATCATTATTTCCATACTGGATGATGAGATGTATTTACTGTGTTGGTCTGCATGCATATAATAAACAACTGAATTGTTGAAGCATTCCTTCCTCTCCCTGACTCCACATTAAACAAATAAGGTTAAATTTGATACTAAATAAGATTACTCTAAGAAGAGCATTCTCAATGGAACACATTTTTCACATGTTTAGGGATATACAAACATTGTAAAATGCATTTCATCTGTGTTACATAAAAACATAGAAACATAGAAAGAGAACAAGTCAGAAGGGGTCTCCTGGGCCATCTAGTCTGACCCCTAGCTCCAGCTGGCTCCGCTCACAACATGCCCACCATGTGCATGTCAAGCCTATCTTTAAACACCCTCACTGATGGGGCCTCAACCACCTCCCACAGAAGCCCATTCCATTCCTTTGGGGTCCAAACTGTCAGGAAGTCCTTCCTGGCATCCAAATTGAACCTTGGTTCCCTGTGCTTCACTCCATTGGAGCGTGTCATGCCTTCCTCTGCAGGGGAGAACAGGTTTCTACCCACCTCCGTGTGACATCCCCTCACATACCTGTATGTCGCCAACATATCCCTCTGAGTCTCCTCTTCTCCAGGCTGAAGAGACCCAGTTCCCTCAGTCTCGCCTCATACCCCATCCCCTGCAAACTGGCCACCAACCTTGTGGCCCTACACTGCACTGACTCTAACCTGGCTATATCCTTCCTGCAATGAGGGGCCCAAAACTGAACACAGTACTCCAGTTGTGGGCGTACCAGAGTCATATAGAGTGGAAGTAATACCTTTCTCAGTCTAGAAGCCACACTTCTGACTATACAACCATGGGTGGCATTCACCCTCTTGTCCACCACATCACACTGCTGACTCATGTTTAGCCTGCAGTCAAGCAGCACCCCGAGATCTCATTCACAAGTGTTGCTTTCCAGCCATTTGTCCCCTAGCCTGTACTTATGACACCCATTCTTATGCCCCAAGTGCAAGACCTTGCACTTATCCACATTGAACAGCCATCCTGTTATCTCCTTTTGGGTCTGGAGTACCTGCTCCTCAGTTGTGGCCACTGCCCTGGTTTTAGGATCATCTGTGAATTTGATCAGCCGACTGTTCACCCCTTCTTCCATGTCACTGATGAAAAGATTAAACAGGATCGGCCCCAGGACAGAGCCCTGGGGGACCCGGCTTGTCACTGGCCGCCATCCTGATGATTCCCCACTAATGGTTGCCCTCTGGTGTCGGTCAGTCAACCATGCCCTAATCCATTGGACAGTGCATTGGTCTATCTCAAAACTCCTCAGTTTCTCCACCAGGATATCATGGGGCACTTTGTCAAAGACCCTGCTGAAATCCAGGTAAATCACATCCACTGCATCCCCTCCATCTAGCCACCTTGAAACCTTGTCATAGAATTCCACAAGTTTTGTCTGGCAGGACCTGTTATTGTGGAAGCTGTGTTGTGTGGCTGCCAGCCTCCCTTCCCTATCTAGCATCACTAGATCTCTTGCTATTAGGAGCCTTTGCATTGTTTTTCCTACAATGGACATAAGGCTAACTGGTCTGTAACACCCCATGTCCCTTCTACTACCCTTTTTGAAAATTGGGACCACTGACGCCACCCTCCAGACCTCTGGAACTTCACCTGTTCTCCACCAGGCCTCAAAAATGGAGGCCACCAGGCATCAGAGAACCCCTGCCAACTCTCGAAGTACTCTCAGGGGTAACCCATCAGAGTCTGGCGCCTTTGTAACATCCAATGCCCTGAAGAGCCTCTCAACTTCTAGGGAGGTGCCCCTAAGTCCCCGGCTTCATCTAATCTCCCATGCGGATCTCCCCTGTCCTGCTTTGGGGAGAACACAGAGGCAAAATAGTCATTTAGCATCTGTGCCTGTTCCCTCACATCAGTCACTGAATGCGTCTGCAACGAGCCTCCTCCCTGCAGCATACCCTTTTGTCTATTTGCCTCAGTACCCATTTCCTACAGAGGTTCCTCTTGCATCCAATCCCTCTAACCACCTCCTTTCGCATCCATGGTGGCACTCTCCTTCGCCTCCCCGCCTTAGTGACTAGAGGTATCGTCAAGGCTTGCGCCTCCAAAACCTTAGTTTTGAGTGCAATCCACCCTTCCTCCACTCCCTTGCCTTCCAGTAACCTATCCCAGGAGACTTTCCACAGTCTGGCCTTCAGTTGGCCAGAGTTGGCCCTCTTGAAGTCCCAGCTTCTAGTGCTTGACCTGCTGCATGTCCCCATTCCCCTGATCTCAAAGCAAAGGATGGAGTGATCACTCGCATCCAGAGCTCCCCTAATCTGTACCTCATCTATCAGCTCTTCCCTGTTGGTCAAGACCAAGTCATAGATGTTCCCCCCCACATCACCTCTCGGACATCCTACATGAAAAACTCTACATCTATAGCATCTAGGAAGCAACATGACCTGTCTGTCTCTGCTGAGTGAGTCTCCCAACTAATATCTGGGAGATTAGACTCTCCCATAATTACTGTGTCCTTCCCCCAAGATATCCTTTGAACCTGATCTGTCAGGACATCATCCAGGGTCTCAAGTTGACCTGGAAGGTGATAACATACCCCCACTGTCAGGTCCCTCTCCCTGTCAAAAACCCCTTAGTTTCACCCAGACTGTCTCTACCAAATCCCCATATGTGCTGCATTCTATCTCACTGCATCCTATCCCTTCCCTGACATATAAAGCTACGCCCCCACCCCTCTTTCCCTTCCTGTCCTGTCTAACAGGTGATACCCTCTGTGTTTACATTCCAGTCTTGCCTTTCATCCCACCAAGTTTCTGTGATCCCCACCAGGTCATACCCTCCTATCCCCAGGAGAGCTTCAAGCTCTTCCTGCTTTTTATCCATCCTCTTAGCATTGGTGTACATGCACCTGAACTCCTTCCCACAGCTTCCTTCCTTTGGAGTCCCCAGCCTCCTCCTTCCTCCTATCTTATCTGATACTGGCCCCCTCTTCGTAGGAGTCCTGTCAGTCCCTGAAGTAGCCCTAACACCCTGGTCCCAGAGCCCTGATCCAGTGTGAACAAGTTTCTGGGGGGCCTGAACCCACCCCGCCCAGCTCAGTTTAAAGTCTTTTGGACAAAGCTCACTAGAACATTTCCTATGGACCTTTTCCCCATCCTTAAGAGGTGCAACCCATCCCTTGCCAGAAGTCCATTGGAAAGAAACCAGGTGCCATGGTCGAGGAACCCAAAGCATTCCTTCTGGCAGCATACTCTAAGGTAGTCGTTCACCTCAGCAACCCTCCTATCCCTGCCTGGCCCAAATCCCCAGACCAGTAAGATAGATGAGGAGGCCACTTGGGCCTTTAGGTCCCTGAGTTTCTTCCCCAAGGCCTCGAAGTCCCTGGTGATCCCGCCCACTCCCTGACTGGCTACATCATTTGTGCCCACATGGATCACCAGAAGTGGCTGGTGACCCCCGGAGCAAACAAGTCACTCTATCCTTCACATGCTGCATGCGGGCGCCCAGTAGGCAACAGACCACCCTTGTCTCAAGGTCGGGGAGGCACACTGAATGCTCCTCAGCAGGGAGTCCCCGACAATGATCACCTGCTGTCGTCTCTTCCCAGTGCTGGTAGGTGGCCATGCCCCGGCCCTCGCCTCTCCTGCAGCAGCCTCCTGGCTGCCTGTGGTCCCAGGCTGGGGGTCTTGCTGGTCCCCCAAGCTTCATCAGCCCCAGCCTCCCAAAGTGGAGAGAACCTGTTTCCCAGCTCTAGATCAGTACCAGGAGAAGGTCCTGTGGGTGACAAGTCTCCATGTCTCCCCAGCTGTTCCTCCTGTGGCCCCTCCCTCAACCTTTTATCTGGAGGGGGAGAGCTCTCTTGGCCCTCAGACACCTCCCCTCCTCCTCTAGGAGGGTCACCAGCTTGCACCAAGGGCAAGTGTATCCCTGCTTCTCCTGAGAAGGGTGAACATGTCACAGCTGTCACAGCAGACAGCAACACCTGTGATTCCCACCAAGGCCATCTCCTGGTCTGCCATTGGGAACCCCTCAGAGACCATTCCTTGGTCCTCTGCCTTGTCTGCCCTGCACTACTCCTCAGTTGCCCAGTTCTTTCAGACAAAAACCCACAAGGACAAAATAAAAATTAAGAAAAATTGAAAAGAAAAAGAAAAATTAAAAATAAAAATAAAAACTTGCCTCTGGGGAAGGGAGTCCCCGGGCAGCCTGGGCCACAACTAAGTTATGCAGACAAGGGACAATGCCTTATAAGCCTCTCAGGCCACTGGCCCCACCCCTCTGCTTCCTCCTGGCCTCTCTGGCCCCACCTCCCTTCCTCTCCGCTACTCCTGCCCCTCTGCTCCCCTGCCCACCTCCTGCCTTGCCTTCGTCAGTCTCCTGGCCACCCTCACCACACTCTCCTAGCCTCTGCTGCTCTGCTCTGTGTTGTGTGGTTTCTCAGGCACCTTCCTTTCTGTTGTCTTCCAACCAACAGAAGCGGATTTTGTGTAAATGCAAATCTACACATTTGTACAAATTCACACTTCTGAAAACACACAAATCCACCCTAAATGTATATTTTCATGTTTTGTCCTATGCACATTTTGGTTGTTATTTTTTCTTATTTTCATGTGACTAAATCCACATACAATTAATAAAAAAGGACACAAAAGTGAACAACTTGGGGGAAATAATTCTACTGATGGAATCAGCAGGTCAGATTCTCAAAAAATGGAATTCTTTAGAGACTGTCACAGATTTCTCTGGCATCTCTACACATGACCGATCTAGATACATTATTAACTTTGTGTCACTGCTTTAATCTCTAGCGATTACATAAATATGTGATTATAGCTCTGAAAGCTCAGTAAGAAGGCATATTTCTGACTTTTATTAGCATTTTTGTTGTAATCATCCTATTGATATTTAGATCAATAGAGTTATGCTCACTGTTAGAATTAAAACATTAATACAATGTATTATTAATGATAGCTTAGCTGTGGGAAAACACACCACTCATCTGGGTAATTGAGTATATGAGTATATGGATTAAAAGAAAGTGAGGTGAATGAGAGGCTTTCTTTTAAATGGCCTTTTGATGGTAAGAGAAGAATTAAAAAGATTGTAATGAAAGATGCATTCCTCGGGAATAGACATTGGATACAGTATCAAAAATAAATCAATGTTTGAAAGGTTAGTTTAACATCATGCAGACCAGAGGAGCACATTTTCTAAAAGGAGGCAAAGTAACAAGTTATATAGGAGAGACGAATTCTGCCTGAGCAGAATTTCCTTGAAGTTCTACTCTCAGGTTCACATGCAGTTTCCCATAGCATACTTGCAATGATCTAACAGAATGTTTCTCTAAGCAAGCCTTAAAATGTGCTTGTAACAGGAACCCGAATCATTCTTATTATAGAACCTGCTTGAGTCATAGTAGAAGACCATGTAAAGAAATCCTCCACGTCTTCAACATTGTTCTTAGAGGAAAATAATTGAAGGAAATGTTTTGTCTGCAACCATGCTCATTCCATTTCTGTGACTGTGTAATAAATACGTTGAGAAATTACTGTTCCTCTTATATGCAATATATTCATTCAAGTCCCAAATGCTGTTAATGAAAGAATGAATGGTTTATTGCAGTCATAGACTAATAAAATTATTTATGCAAAGACAGACTCAACTGATTAAGAGTAATTAGATGAAAACAATAAATTTTAAAATGGGGCTGAGATCAATTTCTTCTTCATTTACATTGAAATGAAAAAACCTCTTTCAATCTTCTCAGTGATATCAGATAGTGTTCTTTGGGGGGTTTTTTTGGTACACTTGGTCTGTCAAGTGTATTATGTTAAGACAAAGTAGCAGTCCATACATAACAGTAATTGTAGGTTAATTAACTGATGTATTGTCAAAATCTAGTGTGAGAAAGTATGCTGCTTCCCATATGTTTGTCACTTCCAGTTTCAATTACCAACCTTTGATTGTCTTGTTTGTAGGTTGTTGGTATGATGTTAAAATGTGAATGTTGTGCTGTTTCAGTGTTTAACAACTCAAAGTTAGCCCAACAACAAACCATGCTTTTGCCCTGGATTGTTAACCCCTAAACAACCCACAGTGTTCAGGTTTGGACATGATGCTAACAACCAACAAACAGACCATTGTAGGTTTATTGAAAGCAGAAGTAAGAACATGCCAGAGACAACATGTTTGCTTAATCCTATTAGCTATTGGCAATTTGTGGGTTAATTAACCCACAATTGCAGTTACATATAAATTTGGACAATGCATTCATGTTTGTGAAGTTGTTTCCATGGACATGAGGCACAAAGATGGGGAGCTAGTTTACATATGGTCCATATGTTTAGATCCTGCATTTGGCGGAGTACTGGAATTAACTTCAGGCCCACCTTATCACATGGGTCATTTAACCTATCTGTGTAGGCTCTGTACAGGCTCTGTTTCTGACTCTTTCTTATGCACATAAGAGGCAGCATGTCTGACTTGGCACACAGCAAGCTGGCTCCACTGCTTTTGCCTCCAGTTGTGAGATGTGACAGATTTTGCCCATAACATCTTTCTCGTTTTCTTTTTCACTCTACATAAATGACAGTAGAGCAGTCAGAATTAATAAGTAAAGTGCTCTGTTGAATCCACAGTAGTTACTTGGGTAGTTTTTACAGGCTTTGGACATGAAGTCCTAGTTCATTTGCTGCCTGGTTCATATATTTCTATCATCCTGAACATTTCACTGCAAAGATGGCTATAGAACATATTGAATCTTAAAGTTTAAACTTATTTTTGTTATGAAACAATTTGATGCACCATTAGATGGCCCAACCATTGAAATGAAGGAACGGAACATAAAATTACGCTTTTACATATTTAGCTTGAAATGCATCATTTGGGTAAGAACTATTCTTCCCATCTAGTTAATTTCAGGAATCCCCTTTTAGTTACAGATGCTTGGTTCTATTCCATTTCAATTTTGCATTATTTAGCTGATATTTACACATTCACTGGACAGCAAGACAGCAAAGAGCGGATTGTGGTGCTAGTTGCAGTTATTCAGTGAACTGCAGAATTGAATACACAGGAGAATGAGGAAGTAAAAATGCTTAAACATCAAAACTCAAACTGTGCCTAATGCGTGGCATTTGCTTCCTCTGCACAGTTCCTGTCCTTCTTCCTTCAAAAGGTTGTTTATTATTTGCATTCTTGGTTTGGAGTTTTTCTCTCCCGGCTCTCTTTTTCCTTTCTTTCATTACTATAAATTCTGTCATGCCCAGATTATGGTAACTTTGCCAATTCCCTTCTACTCTCTCTTCTCTGTATTTCTTGTCCTTAAAAGGACCCGTCTAGACATTGGTTCTCAGTTCTCAGTCCAGCTTAATCTTCATAATTCAGTTCATTCATATGTACTCAGGTAGGTTCTTGTTCAATGAGGTGAGGCATCCAAGATGTAGAGCAGACTAAAGACTGCCAACATTGTAACCCTATGAATCTTTACTCTAAAGTAAGCCCCAAAGTATTCCCAACTGCAATTATATTTAGGTTCACCAATCAGAAGTGCTAGCCATTTTTTCTCTTGCACAATGAGCTGCACATATTTTCCCAGTCACACAGTGACCTGGTTCACACAACACAACAATCCAGCATGGCCAGCAGGCATGGACAGTGACCCATGGTGTGTTGTCATGTCATCCAAACCCTGGTCACTTTCTTTGGGGTGGCTTCTTTTTTCCAGCAAGCCACCCTGAGAATACATGATTTGTAGTAGGGCTTGTGGAAAAGAATAATACTAAAATGGGCAATGAACCACTAGTATACCTGTTTGACACATCAGAGAAGCTCTCAGTGACTGTCAAAACAGAGATCATGAAAAGCAAGGGAGAGCCATAATGAGTCAAGATAACTCCCCATCTTGGCAGAATGGCTTGAGCCACTACATAGACCAGCATACCAGTTGGTAGATGGATGGGACGACAACTCACAGAGAGTCTGTTCATCTGTAAGGCACACCATGAGTTGTTTCCACAACAACCAACCCACCGTGGCTAACTGCAGGATGAACTGACCTGATGGGCAACCGAGCCAGTTTTGATCAGATTCCTTTGAGTGCTGTCTCTTTTTTTTTAAACAACCCTACCTCCCTTTGTCATTTATGCACCAGAATCTCTACCATCGTTTTCTGCTCTCAATGGGACCAATGCTATAATTTGATATTAAGGTGCTGCCACGTTCACAAACCATGAAATCGTATCTGAAGGCTTGAAATGAAATACAGTGTTTAACTAGGGATTATCCTTCCATATCTATTCAGCCAGAAACTATAACTTATTCTATATTTATTGCATACTTGTAAGGCTGCTTGAATGCATCGTGATCGGAAGCCTTCTCTACTGTCACTCAGGCTTTCTGGAGACATACAAAAATGATTTGCAATATCTCAAGGGTTTTCATCATCCAAAGGGTGAAAGGAATAGGGAGACAGATAAATAATGAATAATAATAATAAAAAAAATAAAAATCCACCAGGTCACATATCAGCTTGCATTTAAATAGACATTCCATAGGAAAGACTTTACCTGGAGAACTAGAACTTTCACTGAAATTGTGTGTGCTTATTTATTTGTAATCCAGCCTGTGCTTATAAAGAACATTTTTCTTGGCTGTAATTTTTAATGAAATATCTGTTGAAACCCCTTTTCATTATTTTAAAAAGCACCTTCAGCAAATCAGACAGCAAATATTTTAAAGATGTGAAATTATTTACATACTAGTACTTCTGCAAAACCTGAGAATTATACATGGTCTCTTAGAAGAGGCATTCCCTCCAATGCAAGAGAAAGCATCTGCAGTGATATATACACTCATTGTTTAAAAGCAAAGCATGCACTTTTAAAGAAGGGTTCCTTAAAAACCATTTTATTTCTATGCAACTATATGCAGAATTAATTAGGCAGTATCCATACATATACAGTATAATCCCAATGACTTAACTGGGTTTACTTCCCAGTAGATTGGCATAGGACTACTTCAGTTAACAAATAGCATAATTCTTTACATGTTTACTCAAAAGTCTGAATGAAAGAAATGGGCTTATATCTGGGCAGGCGTGTACAGGATTGTACCATTAGATTTCTTCTGGTTAATGTTTATTTGCCCAAATGGCATTATACTGGGAATGGCTTTTAGGATAGATTATTCCAAGCATCCAGTTGTGTTCACCCTTTCAGGCAGTCCATTGCTGACTGAATCATTTAAGTTCTCTGTCAAACCCCCTGTAGACTGAGGTATTAACAAGTCAGTCCTATGGCCCCTGCACAGCATCAGAAGAGCCATAGGATTATTCATATTCCCTACTTCAAGGTCAACCTCAGAGCTGGGGATCATTAGGTTCCCCCTTCCCCACTCTCAGCCAGTATGAAAAGAATTGGGCTAGCCACATCTCCAGGTTTATAACAGTGACATTGGAATTGGTCTGAAAAGGGCATCCCGGGGGGAAGGTGTGAAGACAGAGTCGGCCAGGAGAGCACTTAACTAAGACAATTCCAGCCTCCTTTCCTCTCCATCTGCAGCATCTGTAGGTCAGGAAGAGTATGCAGGCAAAGATCACCTCTGTACTCCTCCCAGCCTGTGTAGGATGCATGTAATTTGCTGAGGGTTGTGGTGGGCAGCCCCACTGCATGTTCCCTGAGTAAGCATGCAAAACTCAAAATCCATGGTGAGTACCGCATGCCAGTTTTCCCTTTCCCCAGGGTGTTAGTGAAGCTCAACATAAAACACTCGTTTTAAGTCATAGAAATCTTTTTGAAAAACTTGTGAAGTATTTAAAAAATGAATGAAGCAACTTTTCATTTTCTAACAAGGTCATCTGCCTACTGAAGAAGATACTAAAATAGCAGCCTAACTGAAATAAAAATAATTCTATAAAACATATGCCTGTATTTCCAGCAGACCAAAAATGACAAGTACCTGAATCCCCTTCTGCTTTACAGCAGATTGAGTTACATAATAAAAAAAGAATGAACACCCAATACTACATCTGTTAATTACCTTTTTGGCCTGCCACTGCATTAAATGTGTTTATGAATCTTGGTGCATGCAATTGCCAATAATTATTTGTGATGAATAAAGGATAAAAATGTTATAAAGACAGTTATTTAGTGTTCCTTTTTTCTCCTAATGGTAACATCCTTGTCTAACCGAAACATTTCATGTAATCCTAAGAACCTGCCTTCTGCCCCTAGCAGATGCACCCACATTATATTTATAACTCAAATTGTAGCTCATACTTTTAAAAGACAGTGCTATTAACAGTATCTTTTTTAAACCCTTACCTAGCTTGAAACTTGTAATGGCCCCTTTCCTGCCAATTGCAAAATAATTAAGAGCTGCAGCCAATCTGGACTGAGAAATTTCCAATGTTTGATGTGGGGGTGCTGCAAGGAATGGGTGGCAATAATCCTGACTGCTCCTCATTCCTTGCAACATATGGGCTCACTTATTATGGTGGAAATGCAGAAGACAATTGTTATCTCAAGGAGTCAGTAGTGAACAACAATAATGCTCCGTCTGTGCCTTCTCATTATTTCACAGGATAGGTCTGAGACTGTACAATGTGAGAGAATATCATTTACCTTTACAGAAATGCCAAGATCTCAGGGTTGAGCACTTGTTAGGAGAGTAGCTAGGATAGTTGTGGAGTTACCTGCACTGGTTTACTTCTAAGCATTCTCAAAGTCACTGGAATACAGCAAAAATTGGGGTGGGCTTAATATGAGCATCATTGTATATATTAATTTCTACAACGGCCCTATGGCATCACAGTCCAATCCAGAAAGGTATTGCATCCCAGATGGCCGTTGGAGGAAATTGCCAGCAACTCTAGGGACATATGCTTGTGATGTTGATTTTGACTTTCTTTAAGTTCATTGTGTTTCACTTTTCTGCTATTAGAGTATTTATTCATAATCATATTTGAACCCTTCACCCAGTGATGGTTTATTGTATTCTGAATCCTAAAATCAACTGTTTTCTTTTGGCAACACACCCATTGCACCTATTGCAATCATGCTGACATTTCTTCAGTCTGATTCTGCATAATGACATCATATGCTGGGATGACAAACAGTGCATGCAGGGTGAAAGTATCAGAACGTAGGGTTGATGATCCTACACAGTTATGAGTAAAGAAGGAGCCACTGATGCAAGGATACCATTTACAACCCAATTTCCTATGTACCATGCAGTTCCACCCATGAAGCAGAGGCCAGCTTAGCTGAGGGCCCTGTGGAGTACACAGGTGTGAGATTCATTCATTCATGAAATCACGGGTGTGAGATTCATTCATTCATTTATTTCAAGCATTTATATTCCGTCCTTCCGCCAAATGCTCAGGACGGCTTACACAATATAAAATTACAATGTAAAACCTCAGTTATTAAAACAATATAAACAACACATCATGAACTTAGAAAAGAAAAGGGAGGAAAAGAATGGAAAATGCAACTGTGGGGAGAGGAAAAAAAATCTTAAAACTTCTAAAACCCTTAATTATTAAAATGATGGTTGAATAAAAAGGTCTCTACCTGGTGCTGGAAAGAATATAACAACAGTGCCCAGTAACCTCTCTGGGGAGCACATTCCTTAGTCTTCTTCAGAACTTAGAACAATTGGATTTCCCCTTGTGTTGTGAGCCAAGCTTCTCCCTCCCAACGGTAACAGTCTCACTAGAACTTCTTTTCCAGATGTCTTTATTTTACACATACATCTCTGAGCATACACAAAGCAAAATGTTGAACTTTCTCTGGCATTCTTCACCCAAAGTTCTCCTTATGAGCCCTTCTGATCTGTCCCTGTGGGGAGGAGTGCTGTGGAACCGGGCACACCTTTGCTCTTCCCTATGAAATCCCAATTGGGCCACCCTATGACTGTGACAACAGATTATTAGGGCCACCTCCTCATGAGGCTGGAGTTCCCCATCCGATAGACTCCCCATCTCTAAATCTCCTCCCTCAAAATGTTGCTGCTCTTCGTCATTCCCCCAGGCAAGTTGACTGGACCCCTTGGATGTCCTTGAACTAATCTCTGCTGGGTCTAATGCTGGGTCTTATTTATCTATATTATCACAGCCCTGAGACACTGTAAAGGGTGGGATACAACAATTTTAATAAGTAAATAAATAATCTTTCCTATAGCAAGCACAGGCAGGTACCCAGAGTGTTGGACTGCAGCTGTTACTTGGTCCATTTCAACAATCATCTGCTGGAATCGGCCAATCCCCTTGCACACACCTCATCCTCAGATTCTGTCAGCCAAAATGGTCAGCCTCTCATGCACGCCCCTGAAGTTTGCCAGAATGTGCACACATGACACCTTGTGACTTAGCTTTGCAGCTGCACCCATTAAAAAAACCTGCTGAACCTATGCTGTAGAACTATATCAACATTTGCATAGAAAATTACATATCATCTTGGAATGTGCTATTCCAATTTACAGGGGAGAAAAGACTAGCTGAACATGGATTATAGCTGTGTCTATACGCCCTCTCAGATTTATCAACATAAATGTATCTAGCAAAAAAAGCAGGGGGAAGGGCTGGTAGAGATGTCACTCAAGGACTTCTGTGGGCATGTTTTCAAAGTGTGTGTGAACCTGTGAACCAACCCCTGCATGGGGAGATGCTAGTGCCTAATTTAGCAGTTAGGAAATCAGATTCACACAGCTAGCCAAAGAACCCCAGAGAAAAGTTTGCATGGGAGAACAAAATGGGTCCTCTAAGTACGTATGAAACAAGAGGAAATGTATGATTGGAATTCAGTAGCATGTTTGCAAATTATAGATGGCCTAAAGTAGACAACAGTAGTTACCTCTGAAAGGATAATTGTTTAATACAAGTGTAAGGCTCCATATAGGTTGTAGAAAGTTCTAGTGAGGAAATCAGCGAATATTCTTTATACAGTTTGAATGCTTTCAGGCAGTGATGATGTCAAAAACATTATTCATAATTACCCTTTGAGCTGAGTCCTTGAATATCTGGAGAAGGGCAGACATACATTTTCAATTTAGATGCAATGAGAAGCTAGAAAATATTTTAATGCATTAGGCAAATTTCAGTTTCTTGTAAGTAGCTAGAATAAATTATTGTGCTCTCGATCCCAACTGTAGAGAGTTGCTTTGTATATAGGAATTTCTATTTTGGATAAAAGCACCCTAATAAAGAACAATATATATAAAACATGTTACCTGCTTTTCCTTATAAAATAATACTGAAGTATAGTACAATTACCAATAAAACACAGTAAAATCATACATATAAGGGCATATAGAGCTTAAGCAGAGGCGGGCAACATGCAGTCCGCAAGCCATATGGGCCCCCCTGGCCTTGGGGTTTCTCTGCACTTTCAACATCTGCAAAAGAAAAAAAATCAACTGGGTTCTTACATGTTTTTTGCTTCTGCCCAGCTACTGAGTTTCAGCAGCATTGTGGTGGATAGCAGGAAAGGCCCAAGGAGGTGTCTGGGGGGGGGGGGGGGGGAAGGGGGGAAGATGGCTCCTGCCCCCAAAACTACCCACACTGATCTCACAAAAGGTGGAAAATGTGTCTTGTATCATATAGGGAAAAAAGTGTGTTGGATCCAGACTTAGCCATTCTTTGAGTGAACTCATTAAAAGAAATTGGGCTTAAATTTGTCATCAGTAAGTCTACTCTGTCTTCGTCTGGATCAGGATGTGTGTGTGAGAGAGAGAGAGAGTAACTTGACCCTATTAAGAAATCATCCCTGCCACCTACATGCATGAAAAAAACAGTCCCTTGCTTCGCATTGTTCTGTAATAGCCTGGTTAATATAGATTGGGCATCAGACTGACTAAAGAATGAGTCAAAGAATGAGAATACTATATTTATAATATGGTTAATATATTTATGTGGTATTTATAAATAACTCTCATGATCTATATTAGAGTAAGATAAAACTTACAGCTTCAGATGTTCCACTTTACATATTCTTAGTAAACCTACGTACCAAGAAGTATGGGAGTCAGCTTTGTATATTTAGCTCCCTAAAGCAAAGTTACCTCACATGGTCATTCCACTGACTCCATCCCCGTCAGTATTAACAGCAGAATACTGAAATCTTCTCTCATGTCCAGCCCTCACTTTGTTTCTCCTTGGTCCAGTGGCTTTTCAGCCAAAATGAATGCTTCTTTCTGAAGAGTTTTCATCTAGGTCTGGACCTCCGGACTAAAAATGCAGGCTTTTTAGATTCTTAGCTACCTGCTTGCTGACTGTTCTTCAAGTAAAAATCTGCTGCCAAAAGCCACCATCCTCCCATTCTTTTACTTCCAGACTCACAAACTTTGGTGCTCTCCAGATGTTTTGAACTACAACCCCCAGTATTTCAGACCATTGGCCTTGCTAGCTAGGACCAATGTGAGTTGATCTAAAAATCTGGAGGATACCAGGTTGGGAAAGACTCCTTTAGGTATGTGCCTTCCTCACAAACTCAGTCTTATTCTCTTTAGTTCTGCCTCATCTTCTTATATATTTTAGAATACTTATATTCCACTTCCTGTTTTAGAAATCCTGAAGCAGTTCATAACATATTACAAAACTATGTATCATAAAAAATAGAATTTTGGTAAGTTGGTGGTTGAGTAAACCAGAGAAAATAAGTATTAAAAACAAATTCAAAAGCACATGAGGAGACTTTTCCAGAGTGAGGGTGCTACCACAGAGAAGGCCGTTGCCCTGCTCCTCCCAGGTGGCACTCTGCAGATGTGGCACAGTTAGCAAGCCCTCTCCCAAAGCTCCTAACAATTTCATGAGTCTATATGAGGAGACAACATTTTAGGTAACATGGTCCCAAGCCCCCTCCTTCTTGTTCATCTTCCCTTCTTTCAGTTTCTGGCCTCCAACTTCCCATCCTAGGCTCTTCTCTGCTTGATTCCAGTTCCATCTTATCCAGCCTTTCTGGCCAGCTTCTGACCACCTCACATAGTCACCTCACAGGCTGTCCTTTTGGTGGTCTTTATCTACAAGTCAAACGAAGTTTAATAAGGGTAGAAGTAAAAGTGATCTGTTCCTTCCCCAGCAACTTGCCCAGTGGGATGGAAGGAAAATGGGGAGAGAAGGAATGGACCCAGCTACCTTTGGCTCTAGCATCACCATTGCCATCAAAACCTCCCCAAGAGATGACCCTGAGGAAATGTGGCCCCCAGTGGGGAAAAGCATACCCACCCATGCTTTAGAGAGTCCCTCAGAACACCAGTCCATTTAATCCCTTCTGGTGCCCATTCACTTTCAGTGGTGCTACCTGCCAACAGTGCTGCCCTGCTTAGATTGGTATAGTCAGCAATAGCAATGATACAAAATACAATTAGAATTATTTTTCAGTTTGTCAGTGGCTTGGCTATACATTTTGCACAGAAGGCTAAAATGAAGATTTGTTTGTTACATTGTGTCAACCCTTTCTACATGAAGGTCTCTACAGCTCTTATACATTGCAGAGAAAGTAGAAATATGAAAATTATCCAGAGATGTTATATACCACATTACAATTACAGGATTATTCTTCTCCATTTAGTTATTAACTGGAATATAACACACTGTGAGTGTAATCCATTTTCTGTTGGAGCAATTTCCTTTGGGGGAGAAAGATGACAGAGGCCATTTTTGCAATCAAAATGTATGAAATGTTTAAAGAGCGGATGCATTATTAAGTACTGAATATTCCAACAGTGATTATTTCTAAATATCTACAATGAAGTCAGCATGCTGGACTTGTTCTGTAATTAACTCACTTTTCTTGGTAGGGCATTAATGCTTGTAAGCACCGCAGAATTCTGATAGCTCTGTGTTGGTTAAAAAACCGCCATGCGTGTCAAAAGAGGTTTTTCCAAGAAAAGTGGCCTAGCTGATGTCCATTGTTTTTCACGTGGAAGCAGGCCTCCATAAGTAAGCAGGTGTGGAAAGGATTTAGGGGAGACAAGAAATTCCCAATCCAGTCTTATGTACCTTAGTGAGGAGAGTGTCTGCCAGTCTACTAGCTTAGTCGTTATGCTATAGGTTGCCATTTTTCCCACTGCTGTTACTGGTGTCCTCAGCAGGCATGCCATTAGGAATGGCAGGCAGACCACTCTTTTTAATTTGTGTTTCCAGTCACATGGTTAGGAACACTAATTGCCAAATGGCCTAAACTTGCTCGGCCCACACTCAGAGCATGTTGTGAGCGGAGCCGGGGGTCAGACTAGATGGTCTGGGAGGTCCCTTCTGACTCGCTCTGTTTCCATGTTTCAGACAAGCCCAAATGCCCATCCCTTCCAGAGCTGAAACACCAACATAGTCCCCCTTCCTGTGTTCCCCTTCCCTGGTTGTACCTCACAACAGTCACCCCCTCCCCATCACTCTCCATAGCCCTTTCCGCACTAGTCACAGGTGGCCTCCTCCTCCCAGCTCCTGTGACCCGCTTCCACTCTCCGTTGGGTCACCTCAGCCCTTATTACCTGAACCCCAGTCAGTTTGCTTTTTCCTCCCTCACTTCTGCCCTTTTCCTCCCTTTGATGGATTAGCCTAGCCCTTTCCTGATTTCCATATTGTTATCTCCCAGCTCCCCTCCATGAAAATTGGTCACGATGTGATACAGTTGAAAAATCTCTTTGCTCAAAGCTGAAACTGTTGTAAAGGTCGATTGAGAAGGTTATCTGTTAAAGGTAGCCCATTAAATCACTGAGGGAAGAGAAAGCACACAAGTACCTATATAGCTTAAAAACCTAAAATTCCCCTATAAAACAATGCCACTAGAGTAACACAACAGGAAATGAATGAAATGGATAGTAATGGCTTTTGTACTCTGTGCATTTGTGTGCACACATGTGCATATTCCCATGTTAGAGAAAAAAACACTCTTTTGTGGCAAGCAAAAATGAGACAACAGGCCAACATTGATATCCACTGTTTTCAGACAAAGCACCATGTTTCTAAAGCACAGTAATTATGTTTCTAATTACTCTCTTCATCACAGATGTTAGGCAGTCATTCCAATGTGAGATCATCTTATAATGTGATTTTTAAAGTGTTATTTTTCTTAATTGTTTTAATTCCACTTCCATTTAAGGGAGAGACATTTTCTCTTGCATCACTTCAAAAAGACTCAGTTATCAATGGTGACCAAGAAAATGCTTAATGCTGTGGAACACCCTGCAGCTTCCACCAACCCCCGCTGCGTGGCCTTTGTTACTGTCAACTAATGACATTGGGTCACAGTTAGTGAAAGATTTTCAGGGCATATAGACTACTTTAATTCATGACAACCCCCTGAAATACTTCTAAATATTTTCATGCAGCTTTGAAATCGTGCTGGGTTTGAGCAGAAGACATTTTTCTTTCCTTTGAAAAGATGTTGAGAACTTGTTTTGGTTATGTTGGGTGGTGTGTGTCTGTGTGTTGCTTCTCCCCCACTTTTCCTATTAGCTTCTTTTTAGCATGGGTACAGCACAATAACAGAAATCCTTCTACCCTTTTTAGGGCAAAGAGGAAAGACAGAATTTATTGTACTGGAGGTGAAGACAGGATAGATAACTGGCAGAGAAGGGGTAGCATCAAAACTATCATAAGCCACTGACTTTTCAAGCTCCAGGAATGGTTGTGTAAAACAAAGCTGGACCCATTTTCCACCTAGCAACAATACCTAAGAATATCCCATGGCTGAGGATGCCATCTCCTGAAAGTCAACATTCTGTTAGCTGGATGAGACCCTAAGGGAGCGCAAAAGGGTACAGAAATGGAGCCCTTGTATCTGTAGGCAGAATGGTAAAGGGACATATTCTGTGCTCCTAGGAGCAGATGTCCAATGGTAAAAGAGCAGAAGCCATAAATACATAAAAACCCTGGGAAAACAAATTGGAGAGCAGGGGGAAACCTGCTTTTCCTTTGAAAACAAGCAAACTGAATGCCCTTGTCTGGTAGCTAGATCTCAACCTTAAAAAAAGAAGAGAAAGCCTGGGCTGGTCAAAAAAGGACCAATTTGTAATCCTATCTAGGGAAACATATTTAGAATGCCTTTGTTCAGGGAAGGTTTGCAGTGAAACTCTATACCTGCCTATCTAGAAGTACGTCTGATTGAGTTTAACAGTGCATGGTCCAAGTAAGTGGGCATAGGATTGCAGCCTAAATTAGAGGGCACTGGGCTGGGCCTCTCACCTTGGTGATGCCAAAAAGTGTACAAGGTGTTTTCAGGGGAGGCCTTCCAAGCTACCGACCTCCTGGAACATAGGCAGTAACATGAGATGCCTTTTGATATATTGATCTTTTTAATTAATTTTCTAAGCTTTGGCAATGATGTTTTAATGTACATTGATTCTGATTGTCACTCTTTCCTTGATTGTGCATTGCTTTGAGCGCTGATCTGTGGTGAAAACATGATGCTGAAATTTACAAATAAATTATATTGATGAAATAAAAGAAAGGAAACAAGAGTCAGTGAGTTCTCAATGTTAGAATGAAGAAAGATCAAAAAGCATATAGACAATCCCTCTATAGGAATTACTCATTGCTAAATTAGTTTAAAATATATAGTAAGTTTACCTTTTGTAACAATTCTCCCATTGTTACATCTGTTCTCCATACAATCTGATATCACTGATGCCCCAGGTCAGCCTCTGTATGTATAACAGAATATCAATCTTAGCACAGAACTTGGACAACTGAAAAAATCAGTTTTGCTTTTTTGCCAAGGAAATTACAGCAATTTGAGTATAAAATGTACAAAGGAGTATACTTAAGTTTTGTTACATTAGGAAATATAGCAACCCATATAAAAATCAATTTAATGGGTCAGTTGTGTTTTGTCGGAATTTATGGAAAAACTTTGATGACATTATTGCACTGGTTCATTTGTTACGTTTATTTTTTGAGGAATGTCTCTTTCTTTTAAATGTACTTTATACATTTATAATATAGATTCATACCAAATGACTCTCCTTAAATACAAAGCCCATATTTAATGAAAGACCAACCAAAATTCTACAAAAGAATGTATGCTTTCATGTTCTCCAGAACTCTTTCTCAGGCAAAGCTGTACAAAGAGTTGCAGATGGGGAAAGGAACAGTAAAGCCTAAACATTTGGCCATATGAGACCACATGGCTGCAGTATCTGGTCATATCTCTGGGCATTATTATTTCTTTTCCCTCACCCCTAAAGTAAAAAACCCCAAAAGTTTCCACTTTTTTATGGAAACTTGGTTGGTCATAAGAATAAAAAAGATTGGTTAAGACCAAGGTCTGTATAGTCCAGCAGTGTGTGCACACCATGGTCAACCCCTGACTGTGGGGAACCCATACGCAAGACATGAGTACAGCAGCACCCTCCTGCCCATGTTCCTTAGCAGCAGGTATACATGGGCATCCTGCCCTGAGACTGGAGACAGCATACAGTTATCAAGACTACTAGCCAGTCCTTCCCCCCAGGAATTTGTCCAATCCCTTTTTAAAGCTTTCCAAATTGGTAGCCATCACTATATTTCTCAGTAGTGAATTCCATATTTTTAACTAGCTGGTGTAGGAAGAATTACTTCTCTCTTTCTGTCTTGAATCTCCCACCAATTAGTTTCATAGAATAAGGTTAGGTTCTACTATTATGAAAGAGGGAGAAGAATGTTTCACTCATCCACCTTCTCCACACCATGTTGCTCTTGTTGTGCACTGTCAAATCATCTTCAATTTATTGCAACCCAATGAATGACTGCCCTCCAAAGTGTGCTTTCCTTAGCGACCCTGCTCTGCTCTCAGACCCAAGGCTGTGGCTTCCTTTATGGAATCAAACCATCTCATGGTTGGTCTTCCCCTTCTTCTTCCAGCTTTGACTTTCCCCATCATGTTCTGCTCCATACCATGCATAATTTTAATAAAGGTCTCACCCCATTATGGTTGTTGGCTTTCCTTTGTCATTGTTGTTTTCATTAAATAGTATGTTATCTCTCTTTTGTGGCCACTCAGGAGAAAGGATGCTGGCCTCCTCTCTTACAAAGACCATCTACCCGTCAGTCAAGTGATAGTTGGAGACATTAGTCGGCCTGGCTCAGATGCCAAGTTAACTGTGGGCCCTCTGCGATGCCATGGAGATCGTAAGTTTGCTGTTACTTACTTTCTGTTAAATAGCTCCCTGTTTTATCATAATTACATTGTCTTCCCAAAATAATTTTGGGGAAACTCTTAAGGCCTGAAGTTGCTTTGCACAAAACCAGCCATAAGCATATTACTGGGATTAGCCACCCCTTCTTGCACTAGCAGAAGAAATCATCCCTTACAGGTGAGAGTGGGTTACAAGAAGGCAGTTGAGTTTCACAGAGGCTTCCCAGGACTGCAAGAGAATCTGAGGCTACCAGAGCTTTCCAGCTGTCATGCATCTGGTCCTTTGAGGTTTGGGAAAAGCCAGGGTAAGACCTCTTCCCACATTGCCAAACCTCACAGTGCCTTGACCACGAGCCTGTACATAATTCACATCCAAGAATACCCACCAATTCATCCAAATGTGTATTAAAATTGCCATTTAACCACACATATTAAAAAATTGTGCCTTAAGTGTGGGCAGTCATCTTTCCAGTAGGGTAAATGAGAAAAAAATTTAACTGTCTCAGTAAGTTTGTGGTGATAAATAGTAATGCAATCAGCAGCAGAGCAGTATTCAGTATCTGTAATGCTGTTGAACTCTGCTGTTATTGCCATTAGCATTACTATTTATTTTGTAATCAACTAACTTTATAGAGATACAAATAGCAACATTATAGCTAAATGTATCACTGGAAACACAGCCTATGACTATATAAATTTGTACATTATTGCTGGGGATTATCCATGTTAACAAAGGTGGATGCTGGTTGATAAACCAAACCTGGCTTTTCCATAGTTTTTGAGCACCAAGGTGGAAGGAGGTGTAGAGAGTTCACCTGATGTTTTGATTTTGGTTTGGGGAATCTGCTATCCACAGATCTATTTCAACCCACAGCCCAGATCTTCACTGCCTCAGTAGTAAAGTCCATGTCTTTCCCTTTCCACTAAATTGGGCACATCTGTGCTGCTTGAATTCCTATTGCCATGAACTGAGCCCCACTATCACCACCATCACTGGGTAATAACATAAATTGAGTAGGAGCAGTATATCGGACAGTGTCTCCTGCAGGAACACCGCAATAAGAAACTGACATCTCCTAGCATGCACCATTGTTGCCCCTGCCATGGATCAGTCCCTGCTCTGAGAAGCTATTTGCTGCTTAGCACCTCGTCAGCGTGCAAAAAATAATCCACAACAGATACTGCCTCTGGAACTATACAGACTCAGAAGTACAATTCGATGAGTCTCCTCCCTGGGCTACTATTTGGGTGCTCCAGCTGAGTACCGTCATGCATGACATGAGTCATCGATGATGCACCGGTTTCCTGCTCAAAGTCCCTGTGCTGCACCATTTGTCCTTGCTGTGCATGTCTCTGAAGCTCAGAGTATATTAAGACCATTAAGGATTGTGTTTACTGCAGTAATCTTAGTAATGTTACCACTTCTCTTGTTACTGGTCGTCATCATAGTAACAACTATATTTCAGTCCTACTAATTTACAGCCTGGCTCAAACCTGTGTGAGAAAGGTTTGACTGGGAATATCACTTACATTTGTTGGCTTGAACATTTGTTATCCAAGACTGCAACCTGCTATGCAGCGTGACTACGCTGTTTATTTTTGCCTCCGGCCTTTAGGGTCCAGAGCCAAACCTAAAATGTGTGCCATGGAAAATGATTGTTCTACCTCATCCATCTGTTTCTTTGCTATAAAAGCAATTACCTTGCTTTGTGTTATCACTATGTTCCATAGTATGTTTGCATCCTCTTATTATTTGTCAAAAGGGATTTTACAGGGGAAAATACAATCCAGAATTGGCAATTGAGATCAGCATGAATTCTAAGATAGAATTCAAATGTTTTGCTCCTTCAGCTTTGGGTTACATATTAATGTCTTTCTCTTTGACTTTAAAATCATCAGCAATATGCTTTCAATTAGCATAAGCCATTTTGCTTCTCTGAGGATTTTCTTAGTATCTTAAAACTGGACAATATTCATTTGGTTGAAGCTTCCAGATCTTTAGGCATCCATCTGTTTTACATGGCAAAGATTCTCTGAGTCTTGCCTGGGGTTTATCTACTATTTTAGAAAAGATAACTCTGCCAGCAAGCTGTGAGGGAATATGGCACATATTGCATTTGGATTTCCAATTGTTGATCACTCATCAGTGCAAGCTTAAGCAATTCTTTGGTTCAGCTTCATATGTTGGTGAATCTGAACCTAATATCTCAGTAGGTTTCCCAAGACAGCTGATCTTTCCCAAGATATCTCATTCAAGGATCCCATTCAGTTCTGTAACAAAAATGAAAGTGGGGTTGGGTTGCTCTGTTCTTCTAGTTTATATTATCACATTTGCTTTTCACCTTTCTGCAAGCAAGTGGGAAAGAGAAAAACAAAGTAAGTTTTAGAGAGTGTGTGTTCTGCTTAAGGTCACAGTTAGAGACAAAGAAAGCATATATCTCATGAAGGAATGCACCCTGTGTTGTATAGTCAATAAGTATTAGCTGGATTGTGGTAGCACTTAGAAGCTCAGTCCTTTGATGTCAGGAGTTAGACAAAGGTAATTTGATGACATTATTATTCCAAACCTGCTGTTAGATGAACTAAACCTATGCTACAGTTAAGACACTCTAACCATTATCTGAATATCCTTTTAGTATGATTTAGTTCTCTCTCAAGCATCTTTTGTCTTCTGTTCTGTGAAGAATCCCCATCACAGCAGAATGGTCTTCCTGCAGAGATATAACAGCTTGGTTCAAATATAATGTTAAGCCATGGTGTGGTTGGTTGAAATTTGGCTCATAATTTGACCTAATCCATACAAACTGTACTTCATTAACCAACTGTATACCATATATAGTATCATGGCATATCATGATGTCTGACCCTGGAACTGTGGCTTACCCCTGGTTTGTTTCTGTTGTAGTATGTCTTGAAAGGGAGATGTCTAACAAGAGTGGTCTAGAAGTGAAACTGCTCTGAAGGCTGGAGAAATGGATGGCAGAGAAACAGAGAAATGGAAAAAAAACATGCTCCAGTTGTTTACTCATTTGCAAGACAATTCATGGCTAATTCAAAAAGCCATGGTTAATATATCCATTTTTTACATTTTAATGTTTGTAAGCCATCCTGAGATGCCACGCATAGAAGACAGCATATAAATTTTTTAATAAATAAATAACCTATGGCTTGATATTATGTGCAAACACAACCTACCTGTTTATCCAGCAAATACCACAGAAACACCAGTTTATCTGATAAAATGTGAAATGATTCAAAGCATCTGTTCTCCTGACATTCTTGTAGTAAGATCTATGAGCTGAGGGATCTTGTGAAGTGATCCAACATGCATCATTTTTCAGCTGTCCTTTACAAACAACCAAAAACCTGAAATGGACACCAAGCAAACCAGCTGGACACTGGACACTGAAAAAAACCCCTCAGATGTTTTCTTGTAAGCATGAAATCTTAGCACAAGATAATTGCAAAAACCCTATGCAGCCTATACATTCTTTAGCAACTTGTCCTTGCTTCATGGACTTCCATTTTATTCTGTATCCATGATATTTTAATATGAGTTGTACTGGAAATAATATCTTTCATTGCAAAAGCAGAAGCCATAGATGTGCAGACAGTAAGGCTGGCTTGCATAGCATGCCATTCATCACCTGAATAACAACTCGCTAACCATGTATGGGGGTCCATGAGGGGCTCAGTTAACTTCCTGTGTTTGCTTGGGGCAAAAGTGAGGGAGTTCTCCATCACCTTGCAGGTCATGATTCATAACTGGTAGATCTGACACACCAAATCAAAATAAGTCAGGCCAGACAAGTTTCCTGTTCCCAGAGCACAGAGGGCATTCCTCTTGCCTGGTGATGGAATAATTTGACGTGCAGTTTCAAATGTTGGTTTTAATCTAGAAGCCAAAGACAATATGGATCAGACTTGTAAATTCTGCTTTACAAGTGTGATCATCTGCACTGTGTATGAACTGCCATCTGGAGAAAAAGTGCAAAGAAGCATTTCTAACCTTGAATAAAGTTGGGTCTTTTATGGAAGAAGTGTGCCATTAATGATTCACCAAAGGTATGTATGGATAGATGAACTAGTTAAAAGTGGAGAAAATTGTATGGGCTAGTAATTTTATGAACTCAGTTAAGGAGCTACCACAGTTAGAAGGTCCAGGGGATTGTCAGACATCCCTATCAGTTCCCATTAGGATCATTTGGTGTATAAAGCTTGCTGAAACTGTCCTCCTCCCTTCCCAACCCACCATTTCTCAGAATTCATATAAAACAGATGGGAATGTCTGGATAATAAGCCAGAGTATCTCTGTCCAGTCATTGCATACAGAAGAGGAACAATATTCTAAGACTTGATTTGTCCTTCCTGAGATCTTTTTCTGCTAGAAGGAAGGAGAAGAATGGAAAAGGTGGGTCACTATTCACATTCACATTCAAAATTTATGTTGTTCATTTCAGCTAGTTCTGTGAGTTTTATTCACCCAGTGAATCTCTTTCATCTTTCAGCTCTTGGCTCACTGCTACATTTTTTTAACTTCCATTTTCTTTCATTTCTGAGATGGCCAGAAAAAAACTGTTGCACTTATTGTTATAGTGTGACCACTTAGGGTTTCATGGAGTTCAATACTGTCCTGAATTTAATGTAGAACCATCTGAGGAGGAAAGTGGTCTTGAGATGTTGGGAATTTGGGAACTAATCAAAACTCTGTCCTTACAGTTGTTCATTGATCTCATGTTCTCTAGGGAAATATACCATGAGTTTTATTCATTGATTTTTATTGCATTTTATGTTTGACTCCTATGTCATTCCAGTTTTTATTTCTTGTCTAACTGAATTTTCCTCAAGTTATACTTTTCTATTCCCTTTTTGGAAGATATTGAAGTATTTTAACAGAGTGACACATTACTACAAATCTACAAACTGGTTCTTGGTTTGGGTGGGCAGCTGTAATATCTTGCACCGGATTTAACACATCATCAGAATCCCTCCCTTTTAAATCTGATTTTTGAAGCCCCAGAAATGCCAGCAAGTCAATTCACCCACCTAATCAGTGTGAAGGCAGGAGTTCAAGGTGGTGGAAAGAGGCACAATTTTATTTTATCTTAAGAGAACTGTAATGAGGGGAAAGATTCTGCTGACATTCAGTGCTGGCCCATTCTGGTTACTGTTCTTCAAATGCAAGCAGGGAAGTACAAGCTCCAAGCCCTGGCCAAGGGGTTCTATACTTCCTTCCTTCCTCACCCACACTGTATCCACCAGTTCTGCCAAATATTAATGAATTGGTGAGATTTATTTCTCACTGGTCATTTAGAAGAGCACCCAAACAATTCCAAAAATTACTGTCTCGGTGTCCCATGTTGTTACCTACAAGAGAAGGCAGGGATGCCACTTGGGAAGCAAAGGACTGAAGACCGACATGGACATTTTTCTATGTAGAATATTATAGGGTACTGCTGGTAATCAGTGGCGTTTATCACACTGGAAGGTGTGGTCAGAGACCTGAATGTGTTGGTGTGCAGCCGGATTACTTGACATAGCAGCAGCACTTTGAGAATGTCCTCCCGTGGGCTACCACCCTCCAGACAAAACTCAGATGACCTACTAACTCCGGCATGTTGCTGGGCATGCTATGTTTGGCCAGGCAGCACTGCTGGAAGAGGGTGGCAAGAGCACCAGATTGTGTCAATCTTGATGCCCAGGAGATTCAGGCAAGAAGTGGACACGCAGACGTCTAGGTGCCTGTAAGCCTGTAAAAATGTTCATTAGTGCTCTGCAATGGTCACTGCTTCCTACCAAAAGGAAGTCATCCTGGTGGTCATAGCAAGCCTGCCCATCCAAGCTCTGAGGACATGGAACTGAACATCTGAAAACACAGCACAGTGTGGCACAGCCCCTGGCACAGCCTTGTGACTATAGTACTTGTGCTGTAATTTGAACCCTGCGACTTGGCTTCCATGGTTTCTCTTTCCCCATCCTCCAAGTCTCCCATTTGAGCTGACCTGTCCCCCTTTGGTTTCTCCTTGAAACCACTGATCCTGTCAGCAAGATACTGCAGAAGACTAGGATTGTTGTTTTTCATAACCAGCCTTTTGGATTTTTATCACACTTGCAAAAAAATAAAAATTCTTAATGGAAATTTATAAGGAGTTTATAGTAAAGCCTGCTTCTGCCTGACTGGGTGTTCTGTGCCATCCTGCAAGCCCTAGTAGCCTTAGCCTTCTTGCTCCACCTTGTTTCCACGTGCACGTGGGCCTCAGCCATGCTTGACATTGCACTTTTCACCCCCGGCCAGTCCCTCGGGGGGCATCAACAGATCCTCTTGCTGTTCTCCTCAACAATGCCCCATGTGTTCCCAGGGAAAGCGAAGTGGAGCTGTTGATGGCCTTTATCCCAGTTCTTTTTGCTCCTTGTGTGTGCCAAACTCCTGGCCACTTGGAGAAAATCTGACCTAGAAGAAGCATGAGGAGGGCAACTTGATAAACCTCCCCTTACTGGTCCCAGCTGAGAAGGTATCTCCCGTCTTCATCCTTCATAAAGTGAGGGAGACAAAATTATCCCAATTCAAGTTTCTGGAGCGGCATTTCTGTCCCTATATATGCATGTGACCTTGAGATGGCATATATCTCATTGATATCTCATCCCAGCATTTCCCTCCATAGATTTCAGAAAATAAAAAGACGCTTATCTTGTTTCATACTGCTATAGGCATGCTCTGTAGTTAGGCAAAGGCGCTGCTTTTCTGGGTTTCAAATAGCATGGCTTCTGCATTTTTAACAACTCTGTATCAGGCAAAAATCAGCAGCTAAAAGCTTTGATTGATTTGCTTCTATTTTGCTTTGCAAATTGAATAATGCGTTGTCATCTGAGGGTGAACATTTATTTTAAAAAGAAAAGAAAAAGAATATCCCATTATATGGGTAGCGTACTGCAGAAGAGCAAATCCCTGCACACAAAATACAGAACACTGAATATCCAGGTTCTTAATGTGTACTGTAAGAGAGAATGTATTTGGTGATCAATAGGACACATTTGTCAGCTCACAGCTGGACATTTGTAGCAGACTTTCAGAGGTACTCTCCTATTTCTTCCCCTGTCCTCACCCAGGTGGGGTTTCCAGTGCATCTGCACCTGAGATATCCACTTTATTTTTATACCTCAGTGTTACAGTAGCAGAGAACAAATTCCAACTAATAATAGCACTGAAAATAAAAAGGAGGCTTATTTTGGAAAACTATGGTCCACATTCATCCATGCTGTACTAGGATTTCTTGGAGGCAAATACACCTGGCAAAATTTGCTTGACATAGGGCTACCCCTGAAGGGCCTCCAGCAGTTTCAGTTGGTGTAAAATGAAACAGCTAGACTGCTAACTGGTGCACAGTATCACTTCCAGTTGCTAAAAAGTTCTAATGGCTTGGAGTCTGGCTATCCAAGGAACTGCCGGTCTGCTTAGTAGCATCTGCTGGGCAGGCTGCTTAGAAAACACCCCCACTTGCCCAGGCCCATCTGTTGGGCACATGCAAAAGACCTTTCTCATGCAACCTTCCCAGCCTGTGCAAAGCCCTCCCAGATGGTTGGTCCCCACTTTCTCAACTTTTAAAAATTCAGCCTTTTAATTGTGAGTTGAGGTTTTAATGTTGTTTCGATGTTTCCATGGGATTTTTTGTGCGCATCACTTTATATATTATAATTGTATTGGAACTGATGTATGTTACTTTGTGGCATTTGTGGAAATGTGATGTGCCTAGGACACCATGCTATGCATCCATTGTTCCTGTATAACCACAAGGTGGCACAAGTCAGGTGCTCTCCCTTCGCCTCCTAATTTTGGGGCTCAGTTACAAGGAGTTGATTCTAGAACTGTATTCATTCATGCCACCTCTCACTCACACAAGCCTTCAAAGTAGTAACATTCCCCTTTAGGTGATAAGAAAGGCTGTCATTTTCTCCAACAGAATGGATGGAAGACTTTTTTCTAGTATTTTAGAGTGGTCACCAAGCCACAATGATCACAATACAGAAAGTGGCTGAATCCTCTTGCAATCTATAGTTATCAGTCTCCAAACTAAGCAGCTCATATCCACTTTTTGTTACAAGGCTAGTGGTGATAGTATTTCTATTACTACATACTGACACAGAACCTTTGTAGCCTTGAAAAATGCACCATAGTGATATATGGACCCTGCTACCCTAAACCTCAACTATTCATTCACCAGAATATTACACAAGTTACAGAGCCTAGTCAAGATATGGAAGCTGGTCTGGGTGCAACGGAAGCAAATATAGCTGTTTTGGAACTAAGAAACAGTATGCCCAAAATTTCAAAAAAGCTGCAGTTTGTTTAGCTCCTTAAGCACCGGACCTAGGTTTCTTTTTTTTAAGAATCCAAGTTCATAGAACTATAACATCTCCCATTTTCACCGGATCCAAACAGACATGGAAGTTTCCAGGATAGGTTGCCCCTAACTCCTATCTTCAGTGCAGCAGTGGCAGTCTTCATTGAATTAAGAAAGAACATGAACCTACAGTGGCAAACAGAATGAAGTGATTTTGTTAAGATGGGTCTTTCTTTGATTATACGATCCTTGTGATCTTCAAAAGGTGAATTGAAAGTATGATTCTTATCATGAAATCCCATATATATATATATATATATATATATATATATATATACGCACGCACTCAGGAGTTAGTCCCCTATAGTTCAATCAGAATTTATCAAAGGTAAGTGCATACAGACTTGCAGCCCTAATTGCTCTCTATATTATCTTTTTGTAAGTTACATTAAGTAATGTAGACCGAGCCATGGCTAATAAGTGCTGTTTTCATGTTTGGTACTGTAAAGTTTTGCTACCTTATTCCCTTAGGTTTTCATCCTTCTGGGAGCTTCCATTCAACTTCACTGTAGGAAGTAAACAACAGAGGAAAAGAGGAAGAAAATACTGCAGAGTATTTTCAGGTTTGCAGTTTCATCAAAGGGAGGTCTCTGATGTTGTAAACTGTAGAATTAGAGTTCAAAATAGAACTGCACCTTATAAAAAACCTCAACAAGCTCTTTCTTATTTCAATAATATATGATCCATGGTAGGTGCCATCCAAAATAGAACAGAAAACCCCAGTGTCCTTGTATTTTCTAGATGAACAGTGCAGCAGTATGCAGAACTATGATTGCAGAAAGAAGGCCCAGCAATCAATGGTCTGTTGGATTTGATTTAACTGCACTAAACTTGAGATAAATATTCTAGGTGATTTGCACATTATTACTTTGAGCTTCATCAATGATAAGTAAATTTCCCAGGAAAAATTGAAGTGGTGAGTCTTGTTACCCTCCTGTTTTCCTTTTAAATACTCAGATTGGGGAGTTGTTCTACTTTGATCATAATCAGAAGCCTCCATGTATGAATTTCCCCATAATGTTTCTCACTAGGGTTTTGTGAAGAATCTGATAGTGGGGTGAAAATTCAATAAATTTTCAGAATTTGGTCTCCTGGCTCACAGTTTGCAACCCCTTTGCTGGCACTGACTCACAGTGGTACAAGTTGAGACAGTCAAGGACTTCTTTCTCTAATTCGAGCTATGATGTATGAATTAATTACAAAAAAACTACTAGGGCAATTTGTGTAAAATCAGGTGCTCCCCATAAACAGGAAACCAGAGCTCATGAAATCCTAGCACAGTTTGCACCAACAGGAAGCTGAAACCCATGTGATCCTTGTGAGATTTGCACAAAATTGGGCAATTTCTGTAAAGAGGAAGATGAAAGCCATGTGGTCCAAATGTGTTTTGTGTAAACTGCACTAGGACAACATGAATTTCACCTTCCTGTTTGTGTAAATTGTTGTAAGCCGCCCCGAGCCTTCGGCGAATGGGGCGGCATAAAAATGTTTTAATAATAATAATAATAATAAATCATTGTATTTTGTGCAAATCCTAGGAAGGCCTTGGCAGTTACAGGTGACCTATAAATACATGTATGAATGAATGAATAAAGGACTATGTGAACTTTGGCTTCCTAATTACTGAAATTGTATGGTTTCGGTATATAGAAATCACCCAACTTTTTCAAATTGCCTCAGCAATTTTTAAATGCACAAATCATGGCCCTTCTTAGAGACAGAAATCCACTAAATGAAAACTAACTCAGCCTAGTTCTGTTCACCAGACCAGAAGTAGGCAGGAATTCCATCTAGCTCAAGTGAACTGAATTTCCTTGTTTCAGCACAGGCGGTGGCCAGCTTTTTTAAAATGGAAGCTGCAGAGAGCGTAATTTGTTGGTGTGTTGACAACCCACAACCCTAAAAGAGTCCATGGGATCTCAGTAACTCATCTTCATCAGGCCTACAAGTAACACCAAGTTATAGCATGCCCCCATCATGGCTCAAACATTCAAAATTGTGGCTTCTATGACAACAAGAAACCTCTCAGGGAATGTCACTCACAGGGGCTTCTGCTTATATGTGAACTGAGTCTATGTCTGAGGTTTTCATCTGTACATTGTCTGTGAAACATGATGCTTCCTGGCTTGGTGAAATCAAGCTATCCATTGAGTTCTGTGGTACAAAAAAAAATCTTCAGCTATCTTCCAAACTAGGATCCTTCTTCTCCAGGAATTCTTCTATTAAAATATAGGAGTGATATCCTGTAGCATGGTGGAGGTCTTGTGAAAGAGGTTTTGGCCTTCAACAAAAGCATTACACACGGTCCCCCTCTGCCCCAGGGGCAGGTTGAGGGAGTCTTTTTCTGAAACCCTTGTTTGATTGCCTGGGAAGGCTGATCTCAGGAGTCATTCAAGCCCTTGCCCTGCAACCTGGACTGCTGGGAAACCAACTGGGTTGTCTGAATCTCTGACTTGCTTTTAGTTACTTGCTTTCAATAGTTCTGGAATTAGTTCCAGAGCCTATAGCTGACTGTCACCAGCTATGATTTCTGGAGGCTGTAACCATTAAGCTTTTACCACAGGGTCTGTAGCAATAAAGGAGTCTCATTCATTTAGTGTGTCCTATGTCAGAATGCCGGAGTGTGGGCGTGAAGGATTGGGTTAAGAATGGGCCGGCACTGGTCTGTGAAGTCAGCTGTCAATTACAGAAATCTAAAGTGCACCTTGGCCCTTCAGTGCTTGGCCTGTCAAGTACTGAGTCCTGACTGCTGGCTGCCCTGATTTCAGATGCTGTGCTTTGCAATAAGCCTTCCTCTGTTAGCTCAACTGCCACTGGCTCATCCCCTTCCAGAGCTGTCTGGAAGCAGAGCTGATCACCAGGGTGCATCAGAGGGAAAAGGAGACCCTTCAATGAACCTGGGCAGCACCAGCTGCTGCTTGGTTCAGCTTCTCCTAATGAAAGTGTCCATCCATTTCCCCTGGCTGCATCACTAAAAGAGGTGAACCAATGAGACTTTCTGACCATTGCCTTTGGATGCATTACAAATAGTTGGGATTACAGAGTGAGATACAGGCTGAGACTCAAAGGTCAAATCCAATTTCTAGAAAACTTTGGATAAATGCTGTTCAGTACAATCCATGAAGACTTCCCACATTCTCTCAAATAGCAACAGGACCTGTTAGCCAGCCTTATGCAGCCAAAGTTTGTTCCTTTCTTCCTCAGAGTTTTGCTGATTTGGGGGCTTATATATTCTTTCTCCCAAATCTTTGTTTGATGTGAAAAACCACATCTGTGGACTTTATTTACATTATTTAGGCTCATCTTATCCCTTTTGGGAACACTTCTTTCTTCCAGAGGTTTTGGCCACCATTATACCTGCTGGCAATCATATGACGTTTGCCTCAGGATCTAGGCTTATCTTGGAAGTTTCTTTCTGCATTGTTTTTCTTCTTCCAAACTGCACTGATTGTTGTTTACATTCACTTCACAGATATACACACATTTGATGCCCATTTCTTCAGTTTCTTTCTGGTAACTGCTTGCTTGATTTGGTAACTTTCTTCTATTCAAACCCAAGAAGGAGACCACTGTATGATTGCATGTGATGAAATTTCCCCTCGCAGAAGAGTCTCAGATTCAATGATGTGGCCCGCAGTAGAGCATGTGGGATAGTGTGGCCCTCTACCCTATACATCGCCCATCTAAATACTGGATAATTACATTATTTGAAAGCCTATAAGCATATCCAATTCACTGTGAAACAATAGCCATGAGTTCAGATATTTTATTCAGATATTTAACTCTGTTCCTGCTTATAGTCAGAACTAAAAGGGAGGAACAGGAAAAACTTTTTTCTTTCTTTCATCCATTTGTCTTCTTACATAAAGCAACTGAGGTCTACCGTTGTCCAGTCTACCATTAGCAGCTTAAGTAATCTGTACATGCCAAGTCATGCCTAAGCTTCTAGAACCATGGGGTGCCCATTAAATAGATAATTCAAACATTTATGGCCTATTTTAACTTTCAGCTTACACCTTTCAAAACATCATTTTTAGATTTGATTTGGCCTTTGATCTGACTTTCTATTTGACTCAGGGAGCAACAAAGTAGTTATTGCCTTTTTAAGGTGATTTTAAAAGAAAATATAAAGTAAATGGGGGCACCACTGAATATTTTCTGAGTCCCCTTTTCAGTATTCAATTTCTAGCATTTACTGTGCCTTTTCAATATGCTATTTCTAGCATTCACTGTGCCTTTTGTTGTTTAATGATGTCTCCATTAACCACCATGAAAGGGAATGTCTTATTACTATTATTAAAAGGGCTAGTAGAAGTTTGAAAAGATTCCAGAGGCCAAAAGCTAAGGACTTCTCTATGTATCCTGAATATTACTAATCTAACATCTCTGCATTATTAATTGAAAGTTTGCTATGACAGAAGAAGTGAACTGGACTGTTGCTAGAAACCAGGGACAAGCCTGATCAGTGCTAAAGCAGGGCATCTATAAAACCTACCACCAGTATTGCTGCATGTCTATCCTACTATTAATGCCACCTTTCCCTTACAGAGGTCAGGTTCCTATATGCAGCATTTTCTCATATAAGCCTCATTATAAACTTTGGAGCAAGCCTGGGGTAAAAAATAATGACTTATATAAGGATTTCCATCATGGCTGAGCATGGGTGCCCGGTATCCCTAGCTAAGTCCAACATTTTATCCACTGCTTTGGCTTCCTTCGATACTCTAGAGCAGTGATGGCGAACCTTTTAGAGACCGAGTGCCCAAACTGCAACCTAAAACCCACTTATTTATTGCAAAGTGCCAACATTGCAATAAAACCTGAATACTGAGGTTTTAGTTTAGAAAAAACAACTCACAGCCAGTCCAAGCATATATATATATGGAGAGAGAGAGAGACAGTGTGGTGTAGTGGTTAAGAGCATGGGACTGGGACTCGGTCGACCTGGGTTCTAGTCCCCGCTTGGCTATGAAGCCAAATGGGTGACTTTGGGCCAGTCACAGACACTCAGCCCAACCTACCTCACAGGGTGGTTGTTGTGGGGATAAGATGGAGGAGGAGAATGTAAGCTGCCTTGAGCCCTTTGTAGGAAAAAAGCAGGATATAAATCAGAAAATAAATAAATATATAAATAAATATCTCCTTGGCAGTGCAAAAACTCAGATGAGTTGCAGCTGAGTTGTTGCTCATGATGTCATCACCTGGCACCGCTACTCCTTTCTGAGCATGCGCATGGCCCCTATGTGTGCTGTTATCCAATGCTCAGCTGCTGGGGTGATGCTGGGGCATCTTGGCTCGCGGGCCGACCGAGAGGGCTCTGTGTACCTGCTGCGGCACACATGTCATAGGTTCGCCACCCCTCCTCTAGGGCATTGTTTGCACAGAGCAAATGTTGGACTCAAAGGCACCATCTGAGCACCCCGGAGCCACACGACAAATATTTTAATCTGCAGGAGGCCTGCGTGCCAAGCAGTAGGGAAGGAAGGATCTCAGGACCAGCAGATGCTGCAGTTCACAAAGGCGGATGTTGCACAAGGCTCAACAACACCACAGTAACTTCTGCACTTGTGTAGTTTAGCATTAAGTGATGCACTGAGCTTTGCCTGTTTGGGTTAACCTATATACTTGTATGTGTACAGATATTTCAAAAATTCCAGTACTTCTTTGTTAATAAGAAATCTGCACTTCGGAATGGCTGCCCTGGGACATTCCATTTCTTGGACACATGGACCAGACATTTCAGAAGAATATGAGATGCTCTTTACCATTCAGAAACTGTTTTTTATCACCAACCAAGAGACACCTGAGGTTTTGAAAAGCCCACAAGACCTAGTTGTTTCTGGTGAATCTTACTTTTTTTTCCCTGTAAGCCAAAAGTCTTTCCCACAACCCTTGATACTGCCCTTCCAAATGGACCAAGCATTAGAAAGCATTGTGCAGCTATTCCACTCTTTCTTCATTAACAGATTTTTTGTGGTGAGCAAAAAGACAAAAGAAGCATTAGGAAAATACCAGAATACTTTGAGTGAAAATGGCAACCATGTATCCTACTTTATAATGGACAGCCCTCTACGTGAAGAATCCTCTGTTTGAAGGACTGTCCAGTTCAGGCCTGGTTTAAATATAAATAACCATAAACAAGCAAAGCACAGGCCTTGAAGTTTTCTGTCAACAGTAGTTAGACTGCAGACCAAGCAGGCAAACAGATCACCTTAGAAGCATAGAAACGGAGTGGGTCGGAAGGGGCCTCCTGAGCCATCTAGTCTGACTCCTGGCTCATGACATGCCTACCATCACCTAGTTAGTCTTCCCTGCTATGGTGTATTTAAATGTTAGCAATTATTTCTTGACTTAGTGTCCATATATATACATTACCCATTGTTAATGCAATAGTGTGTCCTCCTTTTTTGGATGACACATTTCCTCTTTTTTTGGCAATGTGTAAGTAGCTACCCTATGAGTGGAAGGCATTGTTTGCACCACAAAAATACAATTCTGTGAATGAGGCAGAGTGCTGGTGCCATAAAAGCCTAGCCTGGACCCAATATCATTGGCATACATTTTAAGAAGGAATAAAGCAAAGAGAGGGCTTCAGAGGGAACATGGAAGCAAAATAACTTATGTCATGTGTGGAAGCTCCCAAATGGAATGAAATAGTCTGTTCCAAGAGGCATGGTGGCCACTGGCCTCAGCAAGAGGTGAAAAATAAGCTTGGCTCAAGGCCTGTACTTGAACAAGGTTTTGTCAGATCCTCATTACCTGTTACTTCAGCTCCTAACCATACAGATGCTTGTCCTGCCCTAATTGTTCTGGATGGTATTTAAGTTCTTGTTTAAATCAACCCAATACACTTGCAGCTATTCTGAACTGATGGGAGCTGGCTAAGAGCAGCAAGGGAGCAGTAAGGAACATACTTATTGGAGAACAGTCAACACAAAATAGTGTCCATGAGAAAGAAAAGGGAGCCTCCAAACTTAAAGCAGGCCTGTCAGTGTAGGCTAGGAAGATCTGCAGCATGATGTCACACGACACAAGAAATCACTTTAATTAACTCTTTGAGTAATGTTCTCAATGCCTTTCCTCAGTCTCATCCCAAAGAACAGGTCACTAAATCCCTCCTAGTGCACTCCATGGACTTTCTTTTAACTGCCAAACTCTTAAAGGTCATAAAATACAGTGTTTTTCTGGAAAACATGTGTTTGTATTCAAGAACTAGCACACCATTTTCCAAACAAATGATACCTGGATTATGGAAAGAAACTGGAAGATCATAACTACAGTCTCCTGACGACTACCATCTGATTATCAGTATATAATAAAAGAAATGGCTGTATTTTAAATTCTTGCATTGAAAGGTGGTTTCGCTGTCCAGCACTTTTATTGGAAGATACAAGGGCCCCTGTGCCCCTTGACAAGCCCTGTCTTGATTTAACCACTGCGCATGGAGGACTTCTCCACCTTCTCCCACTTGCTTCCCCTCCCTCTGTACAAGGTTACTGCACAGACACTGCCCGCCTCACCAAGCTCCCTCCTTCCATGTTTGAGGCAGTAGCTTCACTGGGGCCCCTCAGCTGTAGAAAGGCATTGTGTCACACAGGATGGTCCTCTGTTTGAAGGGCTGCTAAGGGGGAGTCCTCAGTTTAAAGGACTGCCCAGACTAAGTGCAGTTTTAAAAAGCCTTAAGAAAGGAGAGCAATGCCTTTGGTGTGCTCAACAGTTACCAACTGAGCAGGGCACACAAGTCACCTGGTCATTGTCATCTCTACTATGACAAGGCACGTTTTATTGCTATTCATGTGTATCTCTCCAAAGATATAAATCACATTTGCATAGAGAATTTTATGTTTATGTTTTTTTCTAGTGGTGCATTTCCTCTAATTCAGTGATGTGTTAGTGACTACCCTTTTGGAGTTCCAGTTTTGGGTGTCTTTAAGACCCTAGTGAAAAAGATGCAGCCCCAGTCAAGGTAGCTGGACTACCCATAAGGGATCATTGTCCCTCAGCTACAATTTGTTAGTCTTTCCTATCTCATCCTCATCTTTCTGTTGCTCCATTGTACTTGCTGTTGCAAGAATAGTAGTTTTTGCCTGCTATAAAGCCAGAGAGAATGGTCTGTCCCCTCCTACATATTGACTTGGTTCTCACATAACAACCCACAGTATGAATTGTTCTCTCAACCAGAGTTTACTCATGACTTGCCTGCTAGACACTTGTGCAAAGCACAGGCCGTTCTTCCAATCCTGTGTTGTTCTATTCCCTACTTTGTATTCCCTATATTCCAAATACCTTTTGAATGCTGTAGCACTGGCATGTTATGCTGTGACAGGGTGGGGTGGAATTATTGCTTATATACCCAGCCAAAACAGCCCATGCTCTGGCTTCACACCTAACAACAACTCATAGTTAAAACAGCAAATGGTGTAAAAAATCAAATCTAAATCTAAATATATGCCCTGAGATTGCATTACTTTCAATATTTGATTAAAAAACAATGGAACTGGAATAAGAAAGAATTAAGAACAAATTTAATAACTGCACCAACACAAATTATAGTTAAGAATTGGAAAATAAAATATGATTACCAATTATCTGATTGGTATAGAGAAGGTTGGAGTATAGCTATTAATGATAAATTAACATGTGATATTAAAGTGAGAAAAGGGCATATAAAGAAAAATAAGTGTAAGGAGATTTGCAGTGTATTTATTGAATATATTTTAAAGAAAGTGAAAGGATTTGAGCTGTCAAAAGAATTGTTACAGTTTTGGAAGGGGGAAACATCCTGAAATATTTGAAGGTATCCTTGGTCCTGGTGGTGGGGAGCAGAATAATGTAATAATTATTTTTATGTTTGCATTTTAAATGCAGTGTTTATTTTGCCTGTATTTTAGATTGGAAATATATAAACATATTTTTAAAACAACAACAGCACAGGGTTCACAGCACAGCAGAAATCATGAGTCTTCTTCCTGGGTTGTTAACCATTCATAGTTCCAGATGTTCTCATAACAACCACACAGGATTCGACCTTTCATTCCCTGCAATGTGTAAATTATTATTATTGCTATCGTTTATTTCATTTCTATACTGCTGAAGAGCAAAAGTTATCCATGTGGTTTATGATACTTTATGTAAAACCACAAACCACAAGAGGATAGAGAATTCAAGGAGGTGTTTCATTATTTAAGAAGGTGGGTGGACTTGGAGAGACCTGTGTGGAGAATGGTGGGTAGCCAGAATTCTAAGGGGGACCCAAGTTGGATTTGCAAGTTCATTTGAATTGCCTGGTTGCTTTTTCCTGGAATGTTTGTGAACTACCCATGACTTTTCAGTACTTTCTCTGGTAGCTTTGGGAGACTCAGTGATCAATGTTTAACCTGTCTTCTATAACAAACTGAAGAATCTGCAATGGCAACATATTTGAAGCAAATGTAAATGAGGATTTTTTAAAATGACGAAAGTCAATAAAATTACCAAAATATTTCCTTAGTTACATACTTATATATGGTTATTTTCTACTGATGGCTTAATTTTTCTTGGCACCTTTAATGGTAAAGAGAACTAATATGACATTTAAGAATATAATATGGCAGTTTTTCATGTGTAAAGCCCTTTCCCTTCTTCATAACACTTCTGAGAGAGCACTCATTATTACTCGCTTTTTACAGAGCTGTAACTGGAATAGGAAGGGTGAGTTTCTGGTCAGCTGAGACATAAAGAGAAAGCCCTGGTCACCAAGGCCAACTGTGAACTTTATTGACTAGTGATATATTTCTTCAGAAGTTTTTGAGATAAATCAAAATCATGAGTCTACTCAGAAGGTACATCTGTGAGAAACCTCTGTGAAATAGTGCAAGACAAGAAAAGAAGGCTGAGCTGATCATTACAGCCTGTGAGCTCTCAGAATACCTCCTTGTATCTGAACTGATATGCGAGGGTAGATTTCTTATAAGATGTTCACTCTCATTTTCTCAGTATAACCTCCACAGTGTTAGAGAGATTACTAGAGAAAAGGGAATGAAGCTGACTGTGTGAAGATTATTTGCTTCAAGTAACTGATGGAAAATGAAAAGGGGAACATTTCAGTGGAATACAAGGGTGGGGCAATAAACCCTCTTTCCCCCTACACGGCAGTTCCAATTGAGAAAGGATGCCCTTGTAGCTGCTTTGGTCTAAATAAAGGCCTGTCACTTGTTCTAAGCATGCTAATTTACATGCTTTTAATATAATTTGTAGTTTGGCACTTAGACAAGAGGTTGCCTGAAATAGGAGTCTATGTATGTACAATTCTCAGTCAGAGGTCATGCTGAATGTAATGATGACTGAGGCAGGAGGTGCTGTCATTTGGATCCATACTTAGAGCAATCCCATTGAAATCAATGGGATTTAAATTAATTGTGACTAACAGTTTCAAGGAATCAAAGGAGTCTGATGGAGATTTCTTTTAATTTCAAATCAAGCATCATATTGAATCGTCTTGATCAATTTCCAGTGGAGATTGTTTGTGTTCATAGTACCATGAGATAAGTAGAAATTAATAGACCAACTGGCATATATCAGACAAAGCAAACGCTGTACTAGAAGAAGATTTTTCCCCCAAAGACAGGCAGACAGACTTCTAATGACAAAGAGTGAACAAATGAACAAATGATGAAAGTCTTTCTGTATCTGCTGGGTCAGTGTTGTTCTCTAGGAACTATTCCTATTGTTACTGCTTGGGAATCAAGCGGCCTTGGATGCAAGATTAGTAAAATATAAATTCCTCCACAGGAATGTATGCAGGACAGCTGAACATGCATACAAATATCTGGTGTCAAACTGCCCAAGAGTTCACCCTCCTCTGTTAAGTGCATTCTATCAACCTTATTATTAATTCAAGGGAGAGCTCATTCAAAATAATGCCACTTATTGCTATTGCTGGTCCTTCAGTCACTGTTGAGGTGCGACTCAGCATGTAAACAACCCACAGGTTCACGAGTAATAAAACTAAAGTCCTTTATTGCTACTTATCTACAAGATTTACAACTCTACAGATAAGCTCTACTGTTGAGGTCTTTGCAATGCAGATGCTATTCCTTTAGTGGTGTCTCTCCCCCAGCCCATGTGGGACTAGCTCTCTTGGCCCCGCCTTTCTTCTCTCTGGTGTAACAAGGCTTGCCTTTGTTCCCACCTCCTCAGAATTCTGCGACTGGTTGCTAGGGAAAAGTCTATCATGCCCCCTGCGTCTCCTGTGTCGTGCTCAGGAAGTTCAGCGTCAGTAGGGGGAGGGACAGTCTGCTCTAACTCTTTCTGAGCAGAACTCGTAGTGCCTTTTCCCTCGGGGCTCTCTTGCTTTGATGTGGGCTTGCGTATTTGCTTAATGGGCGGGGAGTCAGGGTGAGGTACAGCTATCTGCTCAGCCACCCCCAAGCTAGGTTGTGGGGTTGGCATATGGGTACAGGGTCCCAAGCACAAGACCTCCTCGTGAGGTGCTGCCTCTGTCAGGGCTTCAGGCATGACAGTCACTTCCCTTGACATGAATGCTTTAGCAGAGCTCACACACAGCTGTACTGAATGTGTTTACTACAGCCTTTTCAAGTCTGTGAGTAAGAAACAAATCCCTCCCCATCTTTCCTGAGAAAAGCAAGGAAATGTTTTGACATATTGCAAATCAACACTGGGAGTTGGTGTAGACAGCTTAATTGTACTTGCAGTGCAGCACAGAAAGGGGAGCACACAACACAAAGCTTGGGGGAAAATTATATTGCATTTTATTTAAACTTAGCAACGTGAAATAGACTAACACGCTGCAAAAATGAGGAAGGTGTACTTTGCAAAAATGAACAAATATAATAATTATCCCATTCAACCGTATCTGGTGAGTTTAGACACTCAGTTACAGCAGATGAGGATCCATGACCATGAATCACTAGGGCCATGAACCCTTCCATGATATTTGTTGTCCCTGGAAATTTTAGGGAGGTTCCTATGAAGGCTGCTGAGGCCTCAGCACAACTCTGTTCAATCTGTGCCAAACCAATTTGTTCACCAACAAAGACCAGTTACTGCAACTTTACTGGTTACCACTTCCCCTGGTAATAATAACCTGCCACTATTAGAACTGATTGAACAAAATATAAGGACGCTGAGAGTAGGGGGAAAGGTGGAGCAGAAGCAAAGTCTAACAGACTGAATGGTGGAGACAAGATGGTGAAGAGGGAAGCCAAACTAGGAGGTTTACAGCAACCTAAAGAAATGGAGCCCAGATATTAGAGAACCAGGAAAAGTACCTGCTCAAAAAGTTGCCTAGGTGCTAGGAGAGATTAGTGAAGGCCACAGTGAAAGGAGAGAGAAAGAAAGGAAAGCTTTAACCACTTTCCCAACAAATTCAGTAATCTGCCAGTCATATTTTACAACTACTCACTTGCCAGTTTACTCCATGATGTAGGAAATTGCTCTCATCCTGCGGGTACTTACCCACAAGATCCATGCATATTTAGCTGCATCCTGTAGCGACTTACCATAGCAAGTGACTCTTCAGCCTTGCTGTGCAAGTACTTACTAATATTATGGACAGTCATTCTGTAAACCTGTGCCAATACTGTTCCAGGCCAGGCCACCTCATCCAGTGAATACTTGCAAAGTAAACTATGAAGTATTCCTGATTCTGCAGTAGTAAACTTTAATGATCCACTTGGGTAATAAAGTTTACAATGGTTCTATGTATGTGATCAAGTTGTTTTTCTTAGATGCTAGAAGCAAGAGATGACATGTCCTCTAGATGAATGGAATGGTAGAAGGTTACCATCCCTCTACAATTCTGTGTATGACAGTGGCTGATTACACAATAAAAGCTTAGATGGGTAATCCTCTTGCTCCCTTTTCTTCTTCTGCCCTCTGGCTTAAATTGCCACATAATTTTGCATCCCAGTCTCCTGTCAAGCATCTGGGAAGCAATTCCAAAGCTAACTAAATTTTGTTTGCTATATGTTTCATTTTAATTAATACAAGCAGTAAAATGAAACTGAATCCTTTAGTGTTTAGTTACTGTATTAAGTAAAATTAAATACACATTCCTAATGAGAGGCATATTTGACGCTTCCGATTTTGAATCTGAGCTTCTTTGTTATAGCATTTTCTGAACATATTTTTATCACTTAACCTTATTGTCCTCTTTTAGCTTTATTGTGCTGGTTTCCTAATGGGATACAGTAATAATTCTAGGAGCCTATATCTAAGGTAACCTGATCCTATCCCCAGAGCAAGCACAGATAGGAAAGAAATGCTATAGATTGCATATTATATGGTAATGCATCTAGCACTCTTTCTCCCCCAGCCACCAACTTGGGAATAGTTAAAATGTGTCACTGGCAGAACACCTACACCCCTCTATTTTGCAACATTTTTTCTCAACTGTAACCCCCATTACTAGCACATGAGCAACTCTCAGAATTTTTCTAATAAAAAATAATAAAAAGATGAAGGTCATATTCCCAGCTGCACAGAAACTTAAGTTTCCACTACACAAAATGTGCCCAGTTGTATTTTAGAGTAAACTTTATGGTTTAGCTTGCCCCATGCTAGAGTACTGTTTCTTATATCTGCATATGTATAATGTAGCCCTACCCGAACCATAACCCTCATACTGATGGCAAAGATCTACAAAATATAATAAGATTTTTGTTGCTCTTGAAAACAAAACAAAGAAACAAAAAAGATTCAAGGTCTGAATTCAGCCCTCCCCCCCCCCCCCGCAAAACCAGTCCAGTCAGCTAAAGTATGTCCTGGGCTGAGTGAGAGAGATAAAAATGTTCCATTTTCGGATAGTTGTGGTAGGTTGTTTTGTATTTCATATGCACTCAATTACTATTTTATGTATTCAATCAGTTGTGGAAGATGTCTGAATGTTTTGACTATATACATTCTGATGTATAAGAAAGGGAATACATTCAAATATGTATTCCCTGGAGATTTTGACTCCCATTATAGACCCTGGTAGATAAGGTTAGCTGCATGTTCCTACATCTTTGTCTCTTCCGCTTCAGATGTTACTCATGCTCATGAAAAACGTTTGGCAAGTCAACATCATCACTTTTTACCAGGAGCAAGCTATGGGCCCACCAGGCTGCCACTGCTACTTCCGTTTTATTTACACATGAAATGCTTGTAACTCATAGTAAATGAGCTAACATCAATGACTTCCTGGAATTCATTTATTAATAAAATAAGAAATATTCCAAACACAGCTTGAAGTACTCAGCTGAGGAACTAATTATAGATAGCTGTATGGGTAAAAGAATAAACATACTTGGTGACTGGAAATGGGACGTGACTTTAAGTTTCCTCTGTTACTGTATAGGAAATTAAGTCATTATACATTTTAACATGAAAACAAAATATGTATGATCTGTATTGTAACAGACATTGACTCCCACTGGATGTGATGTCATCGACTGTATGTGCACACACAAGCAAGTGTGCGTGACATAGTACAGCTGGGTGCAACTGGTGATTTACCTGCATGCTCACAGAACTGAACTGTGTTGAACACACCTCTCCAAAAACTTGATTTCTAAAATAAAAAGCTGTTTCCTGAGCTCCAGACTCCTCTGGACAAATTTTAAGTGCTTAACAATTACGGCAAGACACTCCATGCAAGGTTAAGGCAACATGTTACTAAGAAGAAACCTCATTTCTTCTAGATATTGGCAATGTAATGCAGATAATGCCTCACTGAGATGCATGTTGTGGGTGTGCCCCGTGGTAACTTATTTTTGATTGGAACGTGCAGTTTAAAAAGAAATCTTTGCTATTTGCTTTTAACTTACATTCCTGCAGACCTACATGATGGATAGCAGAAATAGATTCTGAAAGTCCTTCTGATTGCAGAAGGGTTTATACTGCAAGCTTGGAAAGCTAAACACCCACTATGTGTCATTCAGTGGTCTGAGGAACTTAATCCCCTCTCCACATTTGAACATATATCCTATAGTCATCAATCTCATTTGGACCTTTATTCAAATATCAGAAGTATTTGTATTAATGAATACTCTATTTAAGATGTGGGTGTTGATTTTCTGCTTATGTTAACTGTGAACTGATACTGGGTTGTTGCTGTTTGCTATTTTGTTCTGTTATATTTGCTATTTTAAAGTTTAAAAGAGGAAAGGCACTCTTTAAATTCAAGAGTTCCCAGTTTTAGCATGCCTGGTCTGACTTTTATTACTAAGGAATAATTTGGAGCTATGAGGTTTGAATTAAGAGGGCTCTGGGAAGCCCTGGGTATCCCTTGGCGAGTTCTGCCTGAAATGCAGTGTGGGTTGAAGGCCGAAATACACAACCATTGTATTATGTTGAAGTGTGAGGTAAAGGATATGGGTTATCCATGGGCACCCCTTACACACAGCAAGAAGTGAACCCCTAACCCTAACCCATGTGACAGACAAGCACGTGTGACCACAGGGGCAGGACTAATTGTGACTCCCTTTGTTCTAGTCTCAGGAGCCCGGTATCTTCAGATTCAAGGTACTTAGGAATTAAAAAAACCTACCAGAGTCAAAGATGATGTGCAGTTTATTGAATGTTTGTAGGGATGTAATGTGGGTGCAAATGATCAATAACCAAGCAAAAGAAAAGCTTCTGGGTGTCTCTTTAGTTCCTGGGCCTCCTGCTTCGTATGCTCCCAGGGCACTTAGTTACTTAGATACCTTGCACACTCCTGGTTCCAAGTGGGAAGCCAAAGGACAACACTCCTTGGCATTTTATACAGTTCCTCTCTTGTCTGTTTTGAGCCCTGTCTGCAAACACAGGAGACAGGGGTGGGGGGGGGGCGGGTAGAAACATTCCAGCTTCCCTAACTTCAGCAAAAGGAGGTATAAGCATCATTATCAAGGATGAGGCAAGGAATTCACAGCACCTGCTAGCTGGTGAAAAAGATCTCCTCCTTTCACCAAGTCCACACAGGCTTCTCACAGCAATAAAGCCTAATAAATATCTTGTGGCTACACTGAAGGCCTGGGCTGGGCTCTGGAAGCAAGTCACCCTTTGCTCATTGTTACAATGTCCTTCAGTTGGCAGTCCCAATATACTTTTCTCAGCCAAGCAGTATCTCGCTGAGTGGCTTACTTCACATACTCATCACAGCCTCGTTGCACTGCACAACTGGGAAGTGGTCTCCATGCCACTCTGTGTGTCTGCCAGCTCCAAGATGCTATGGAGCAATGTGTGGAGGTCGATCGGCACGATTTACCAAACAACATCTTGCTCATGTCATCCTGCCTGAATGTAAGACTGTGTGACTGAAAGTGCTGTCTGATGGGATCCCCAGCCCATGTGATGTGATTTACTGCCCCACTGAAAATTACCCATTTATTTTGAAGCATTTGCTAACCGTGATCTTTCTCCTCGCAACTGAAATGATATTTCTGGGATCATAAATGTATTTGCTACACTGACATGATGTGCAGAGGCAAATTACCTGTGTTAAAGTACTTTATTTAAAAGGGTATTTTACACAGCTGTCCACACTTGATAGGCAATATCTGTCTATTAGCACAAATGGCATAGCATATATTTTGTCTCTTGTGCTTTCAAGAGATGGATGCAAAAGAGTAAATTTGCTTGTTTGTTATTGCTGTTAAAATATTTAATGGGACATTATTGTTTCAACTGTATGAAAGCTATGGATGACCTTCAGCAGGTGATCCATTTGAGCTGTCATCCTCAGTCTTCCCTGCCTATCCAGTTGTGGGCCGTGTTTTCTGATTATGCCGAAAGGGTCCCTGGCTCCCTCACACGGTTACCTTTCTGGAAACTGTCTGAAGACAATTACCAACCACTGAAGTACAGCAAGTAGAGGTGAATCATTTTAATGTACGAAGGATGTGAACTATATCAAAGTTTCTAATGTTCCCATAAGAGCATTTATACCATGCAGCAATTTAGATAGTGAGTGATCATGTGCTCAGCTTTTATCCCCAAATGTATTTAAGCACAACATGTGAAAACAGAAGCCATCGCTATTTCTGTGCCACCTGTGAGTGAACATAATCTCATTCCTTGCAGCTGTTTCCGAATTTGTTAAATAATAGAATTGAAATCCCTTGAATTTAGTGCTGCATTAATTCACATGCTTTGTTGGGGGCATGGGGGTGGGGGAGGACAGGACTGAATTTGTGGTCCTTTCAGGCACTTGGCAAAACCTGCCATTGAGAGCTGGAGTGCATATTACTGTTTCTCCTGGAGCAGGTTCTTTGACCATTCTGATTATACCCTTTTGAATATGCAGTGTCCTGCAGTGGGATCCATTCATATCCTTATGTGTTTTAAGACCCAGCAGGGTAAATGTACCCCAGGGATTCCAGGCCCTGAAAGAACAGTTCTTCTCCCCGTTAATTCAGATAACATTGTCTGTGCTGTGCTTTCACTAAGCCCCAGCTGCTGACTTTCTGTGAGTTGGTGCCTGTATTTTTGGTTGTTGTTGTTTTTTACTACAACTCTTCTCTACACTGGGGTCTACACAGCCAGGAGACATCAACTGTCCTCACACCAATGGACAAGGGGAAAGGCTTGCATTTGAGAAGGCAACAGCATGACTTTAGTCACTTCTTTGATAATTTACAGATTAGCCAAAGCACCTGGCATTGGTATTTATTAGGGGAGCATAGGCACATTCAGTGCTGAAACCAAAATAGCAAATGTATTTTGAATCAGGGTCTGGGCTTGATAATGGATGAGGGCTAATCATCCAGATAAGATGGAGGTGCTGTTGGTGGAGAGATCTGTTCAGATGGCTGTCATCACACCTGTCCTGGATGGAGTCACACTCCCTCTAAAGGATAAGGTTTGGGGGTGCTCCTGAATCTTGAATTTTCATTGGAATTTCAGGTGGATTTGGTAGTCTGGAGCCCCTTTTATCAGCTTAAGTTGATTTACCAACTCCAACCCTATCTGGACAGACAGAACCTAGCAACAGTAAATCATGCTCTGGTAACCTCTCAGCTAGATTGTTGTAATGCTCTCTATGTGGAGCTATCTTTGAAGATGATTCAGAAAGTTCTATTGGTTCCAAACAGAGCAGTGAGGGCTGGCCAATATAGAAACATAGAAACATAGAAACAGAGCAAGTCAGAAGTGGTCTCCTGGGCCATCTAGTCTGTTCTCCGGCACCAGCCGGCTCCGCTCACGACGTGCCTACCATGTGCATGTCCAGCCTATCTATAGAAACACATATGAACACATAACAGCAGTCCTCTGTCAACTACATTGGTTACCAGTTGAAATCTGGACCCAGTTCAAAGTGTTAATGTTAATATTTAAAGCCCTGAATGGTTTGGGGCCAGGTTATCTAAAGGAGCACCTCTTCCCATAAATGCCTACCCAGACCCTAAGATCGCCACCAGAGTTCCTTCTCAGAGAGCCCCCTTTAAGGAGGGTGGCGATAAGGAGAAGGGCCTTTTCATTAGTGGCACCCCAGTGCTGGAACCAGTTCCCTAGAGAGGTTTGCTTGCCACCCTCTCTCTACTCCTTTTGGTGCCAGGCAAAGGCCTTTTTATTTACCCAATATTTTAATATTTAAAGCAATTATATAAGATTTTACATGGTATCTATTTGTGGTATTTATTTCTATCTTAGTGCTGATGTGCCTTTGGTTTAATTGAATTACAGCTGTTGTGAGGTTTTATCGTGGGGTTTCATGTGTTTGTTTGTTATTTCATTGTTATAGTATGTATGTCTAACTTAATTTTTTATTGTGTATCTTGTTCCTATTATATATTGTAAGCTGCTCAGAGAGGCCTCCTGGCTAATGGGCAGGGTAGAAATTTAATAAACAAACAAACAAATGATGCATTAAAGCCTTTGAATGGTTGGAGAAGAGCTCATCCTGGTTGCATGCCACATTCCCCTCCACCCGCTCCCAATGAAAAACAAAACACAGCCATTTGGCCTTTCAAAAGCCAAGCCTCTTCTCTCTCTAACATTGAACAAACTAATTATTCAGCCATATGGTCAAAGATAATGTTTCAGTTTGAGCCATGGCTCACAATTGCTTAGGAAACTTATTTGCAGCACCATGGCGTTAACAAAGACTGGCAGAGTATTTTGTTGCAAAGGCCAGCTCCTCTTTCAAGGCCTTCTGGAAAAACATGGCTTCTGGGTTCAAACCTTCCAAATTCTCCCAGAAAACAAAAGAAGAAACTAGTCAGTGAACTGCTTTGAACTCTTGTCTTTTGTTTAGTTACCATAATTTAAAAATGGCAGTACTACATGAAATTCAATCAGTAATGTTAAAATCAGTGTCCAACTGCTTAAGATTGTCAAGCACGTTGTCCCAATTGCTTCCCCAGCTGAAATGGTTTATTTTAAATTGTGGAAGTGATTTATTTTAGCAGCTGAATACAAAAGCTATAGCTTTTGTTGTAACATTAGTTCCTGCAGTGGTGCGTTAGATATATACTCAGGCTTCTCTACCTCTCTAAATAAGTATTTGCATTTAATTTTTGCAAATTCTCTATTGCTGTAGAAATGGAAATGCCCCAGTCCCATATGAAAAAAAAATCAAGAGATGCAATTTGCATACAGTTAAGCTGTTAAATTCCATAGACTTCTATGGCCTTTCAGCAACCTAACTAGCGCACATGATTACAACTATGATAAATTGACATATTTATGAAGTTTGCTGTCCATAATCTTCAGTTTAATCAAGTTACATTGCAAGTCATTTAAACCAGAGAATGTTCAGTAGTCAAATTTATACCAAAAGGACTTTCTTCCCAATTAAGTCTGCATAAGGTGAGAACTACACCCACATCTCTATATTTATTTCTAACCCCTAAGTGCAGGGAGGGGGCATGAAAACCTTTTTTCTGTTGCTAACTACTGCAGGGGGTGGACAATTTTAGTTGGGATTACAGCTAGGAAGGAAAGAGTTAAATTCTCCTCACTGTTGCAGAATTCATGTACACACGTGCACACTGCCTAGACCTAATTTTTAAAAACTTGACATGGCTGCAAGCCACACAATTAATGTAATGTGCAGTTAGGTCCTAAGATGTCAGCCTCAGTTCCATTAACATTTTGGACATTATGCAGGAAATGGCATTTGACAGCCTACCTAATTGAGAACTATTGTAGAGTAATAGTTAAGGACCAGTTCATTTCAAATCTTGCTTTGAACAGGGACGGTCTAAATGACGAAGTGGCCTCAGGCAAGCCACTCTAACCCTTTTCCGGCTTTGTGGCCACATGTACAGTAAATGCATGAATGGGGGAGCAGGACCCTGCCTCCTGGCCTCACCCCAGTAATGAATATTCTCTCAAAACCTGGCCCTAGAGATATGTGCATTCAGAAAGGCATGTGTGTAAAGGGCTTTTGCACAATAGCTGTACCCTGTCTTAGCAGATTTGCCTCAGTTAATTCCAAAAGGAGATTATTTTACTGAGCTCACAGTGCTGCTTGTAGGCTATGCAAGGGTAGAGCCAAGCTGCTAGTATTTACACCGGGTCTTGCCAGTCCTCATACTGCCTGCTAATCACAGGGGCTAGTGTTGCAAACCCACAATCCTTTCCATGCCAGCAAAGGCCTTTGATGCTTGAACACATACTGATTATTTGGACATACAGTCTCTGGTGATGTCAACATCTTTGACCCAAGACTGTAGCTTCTCTGCTGTTTTTGATATATTCCAGTTTGCTGAAACATCTGTTATTCTGCTGCCAGTGTGAGAGGTTGCAACGTACATCATGTTGTTCATACAAGAGCGCATCTCTTAGCAGTTCAGCATAAAAATAAATATTTTAAATTAATTTTAGTGGACATTTCCCCATAAATTCTATAATAGGAAAGTCTTGTTTCATACATTAAAATGATAACTGTAATGAAGCAGACATTTGTCTAAGCTTTATAAAGTGGGGGATTCTGTGAAATGCATATCCAGTTATGTTGGTTCCTCTGACTCTCTGTTCCTGGGTACAGAAAACATGATCCAAAAATGTACTCATTCCTTCTGAGTACATTTCAAAATCATCATCATCATCATCATCATCATCATCATCATCATCATCTGGCTAATTTTCAGATGTAGTAGAAGAAACATGTAACTCTGAAAGTAAAGGTTGCTTGACTGAGTATCTTTCCTCTGCAGTAACTACAACATAACTCCCCTATCTTCTCCCAAAAAGAGTGTTCCAAATAGAATTTTGAGCCACAAATACTGAAATTCCTTTGTTCCACACCCCTGGTGATATCAGCAAGGTGAGAAATTACTCTGGAACCAGAGATGCTTTCCAGGCTTGTAAAAACATGTTTCCCTCATCAATAGTCAGCAGAGCACTCTACTAAAAGCTAGTCAACATGACACTGACAAGGCCCGGTAGTGTTTTTAAAGTAAGCATTTCCACTCCTCACCAGGCTTCATGTGTCAAAATAAAGAGCTGGTTCCAGTGCTTTCAGTATCCCTGGGCTTCATTCTGCCAGCAAAATGAACAGATGCAGGTCAGGTTGTGTCTAACAGAATAGGGAGTGCAACTTTAATGCTAAATAGCCTCTATCACAGGATTGCCACTTTGTTATTCTTTCTGTTCCTGTGATTCTTTTTACTTAAAGGCTGGCAATTGTAGTTTACCCCAGGGAAACCTAAGAAGGTGGGATTTTCTGAGGAGTCCTGGGCGTCTCTGAGAATTTCTAATATACTCATCAACCTCTAATTCTCAAGATTGTTTAGGGAAAGCCATGATTGCTAAATGGATATAGATATCACATATGATTATAGCATAAATGTACTCCTAGTATCTTTCTTATAACTCACTAGCACAGTAATCCAATGACCACTAGACAGCATCTAGAGGACCACTGTCATCATTGTTAGTTGCAAAGTCATGTCCAACCCATCGTGACCCCAAGGACAACGTTCCTCCAGACCTTTCTGTCCTCCACCATCCCCCGGAGTCCACCTAAGCTCACACCAACTGCTTCAGTGACTCCATCTAGTCACCTCATTCTCTGCCACCCCCTTCTTCTTTTGCCGTCAATTGTTCCCAGCATTAGAGTCTTCTCCAGTGAGTCCCTCCTTCTCATTAGGTGGCCAAAGTATTTGAGTTTCATCTTCACTATCTGGCCTTCTAAAGAGCAGTCAGGGTTGATCTCCTCTAAGACTGACTGGCTGGATCTCCTTGCAGTCCAAGGGACTCACAGGCATCTTTTCCACCACCACAATTCAAAGACCTCAGTTCTAAGGCACTCAGACTTCCTTATGGTCCAGCTTTCACAGCCATACATTGCAACTGGGAAAACCATAGCCTTGACTATACGCACTTTTGTCGGCAGGGTGATGTCTCTGCTTTTTAATATGCTGCCTAGATTTGCCATAGCTTTCCTCCCAAGGAACAAGCGTCTTTTAATTTCTTGGCTGTAGTCACCGCCTGCGGTGATCTTGGAACCAAGGAAAATAAAATCTGGCACTACCTCCATTTCTTCCCCATCTACTGTATTTGCCAGGAAGGGAGAGGACCAGATGCCATGATCTTAGTTTTCTTAAGGTTGAGTTTCAAGCCAACTTTTGCGCTCTCCTCCTTCATCCGCATCAAGAGGCTCTTTAATTCCTCTTCACTTTCTGCCATTAGAGAGGTATCATCTGCACATCTGAGGTCGTTGATATTTCTCCCGGCAATCTAAATTCCAACTTGTGATTCATCTAGCCCCACCTGTCTCATAATGTGCTCTGCATATAAGTTAAATAGGCAGGGCAACAGCATACAGCTTTGCAGAACTCCTTTCTCAATTTTGAACCAATCAGTGGTTCCATGTCCAGTTCTCACTGTTGCTTCTTGACCCGCATATAGGTTTCTCAAGAGACAAATAAGATGGTCTGGTACTCCCATCTCTTTAAGAACTTGCCACAATTTGTTGTGATGCACACAATCAAAGGCTTTAGCATAGTCAATGAAGCAGAAGTAGATGTTTTTCTGGAACTCCCTAGCTTTCTCCATGATTCTACGCATGTTGGCAATTTGATCTCAAGTTCCTCTGCCTCTTTGAAATCCTGCCTGTACTACTGGTAGTTCTCGGTCCATATACTGCTGGAGCCTAGCTTGTAGGATTTTGAGCATAACTTTGCTAGCATGTGAAATGAGTGTAATGGTGCAGTAATTTGAACATTTTTGGCATTGTCCTGCTTTGGAACTGGAATGTAAACTGACCTTTTCCAATCCTGTGGCCACTGTTGAGTTTTCCAGATTTGCTGGCATATTGAGTGTAGCACTTTAACTGCATTGTCTTTTTTGAATACCTTAGCTGGAATACCGTCGCCTCCACTAGCTTTGTTGTTGCTCAGACTTCCTTTGGCCCATTTGACTTCACTTTCCAGGATGTCTGGCTCAAGGTCAGTGACCACCACATCGTGGTTATCAGGGACATTAAGCTCTTTCTTGTATAGTTCTTCTGTGTAATCTTGCCACTTCTTAATCTCTTCTGCTTCTGTTAGGTCCCTGCCATTTTGGTCCTTTATCATGCCCATCTTTGCAGGAAATGTTCCCTTCATATCTCCAATTTTCTTGAAGAGATCTCTAGTCCTTCCTGTTCTATTGTTTTCTTCTATTTCTTTACACTGTAAGGCATTCTTATCTCTTCTAGGTATTCTCTGGAATTCTGCATTCAATTAAGTGTATCTTTCTCTTTCTCCCTTGCCTTTCGCTTCCCTTCTTTCCTCAGCTATTTTGCTTTCTTGCATTTCTTTTTCTTTGGGATGGTTTTAGTTGCTACCTCTTGCACAATGTTGCGAACCTCCGTCCATAGTTCTTCAGGCACTCTATCAGATCTAATTCCTTAAATCTATTTGTCACCTCTACTGTATATTCATCAGGGATATGATTTAGGTCATACCTGTGTGGCCTAGTGCTTTTCCCTACTTTCTTCAATTTAAGCCTAAAGTTTGCAACAAGAACGTCATGATCTGAGCCACAGTCAGCTCCTGGTCTTGTTTTTACTGCCTCTATAGAGCTTCTCTATCTTTGCTGCAGAGCACATAGTCAATCTAATTTCTATGCTGAGCGTCTGGTGATGTCCATGTGTAGAGTCGTCTCTTGGGTTGTTGGAAAAGAGTGTTTGCTATGACCACTGTATTCTCTTGACAAAATTCTGCCAGTCTTTCCCCTGCTTCATTTTGTACTCCGAGGCCAAACCTGCTTGTTATTCCGGTTATCTTTTGGCTTCCTACCTTAGCATTCCAATCCCCCATGATGATAAGGACATCATTTTTTGGGGTTAATTCTAGAAGTTGCTGTAGGTCTTCATAGAACTGGTCAACTTCAGCCTCTTCAGCATCAGTGGTTGGGGCATAGACTTGGACTACTGTGATGTTGAATGGTTTGCCTTGGATTTGAACTGAGATCATTCTGTCATTTTGGAGATTGTATCCCAGCACTGCTTTTCCTACTCTTTTATTGAGTATGAAGGTTACTCCATTTCATCTGAGGGATTCTTGCCCACAGTAGTATACCTGATGGTCATCTGAATTAAATTCACCCATTCCTGTCCATTTTAGTTCACTGATTCCTAAGATGTCGATGTTCAGTCTTGTCATCTCTTGTTTGACCACATCCAGCTTACTTTGATTCATGGATCTTACATTCCAGGTTCCTATGGAGTACAGATCTTTGCAGCATTGTATTTTCCTTTCACCACCAGATACATCAGCAACTGAGTGTCCTTTTGGCTTTGAGGCAGTCGCTTCATTCTTTCTGGCGCTACTAGTACTAGCCCTCTGCTCTTTCCTAGTAGCACGTTGGACACCTTCCAACCTGAGGGGCTCATCTTCCAGTGTCATATCTTTTTGCCTTTTGGTACTGTCCATGGGGTTTTCATGGCAAGGATCCTGGAGTGGGTTGCCATTTCCTTCTCCAGTTGTCGTGAGGCCATAGCACTCATCCCAGTTACTCACACAGATGCAGGCAATAAAAGTTTAAAGCCTTTTATTCTAAACAACTACAAGGTATATAGGTGACGGATAGTGCAGGAGCAACACAGTTGCCCCCTCCTTTCTGACATCTCTGAGATTTATGATGTAGACTTAACTCGGCGAACTCGCGTCTCCCTCTGCTGACTAGATAAACTCCTGTCCCTCCTTCTTTGACTTTGCCTCTCTTCTAAATGGTCCAAGCGTCGAAGTCTTCTCCTCAGATGGGCATTCTCCATGGCAACAGACTGTTCCACGGGCCGCCCAGCTGCGCTACCAGGAACTTGTACAAAAACTTCAGAGTCAGGTGGTGGGGGGGGTGTTGTGCCATGGGCACCAAGTAGAAATCTTCTTGCTCTAGAGCCTGACCCTCTCTGGGGGCTCCTGGCCCTCTTTCGCATGCTAACGACTCCTCTGAGTCGTTAGGCATGACACCAGTTGATCAGCATTTGCCAGAGCTCTCTGCTATGACCTGTCCATCTTGGGTGCCCCTGCACAGCATTGCTCATAGCTTCATTAAGCTACACAAGCCCCTTCGCCACAACGAGGCAGTGATCCATGAACAGGAGAGGGCCATAGGTTAGTTCAGATTCCCACCTCCAAGGTCAGAGCTTTGCCCTTGGAGCTGTGGATTCGTGCTCAGATCACCTCCCTTTGCCGCATCACAGCCAGCATGGAGAGAACCACACGAGTGCTTCTCTGAGGTCTCACAGAAGTGGTTTTTGGGGTGGGAGGAGAGTGGAGTGGAATGGAAGAGTCCAAGTTGTAGTGAGGGGGTTGTTCCTAAGTCCTTTTCCATTCCCCATCTCACATGCTGCATTTGGAGTGTCAAAATCAACTGCCCAGTTTTTTTGCAGAGCAGGAGGAGCAAGGAGGTAACCTCATTGGAGTTCAGTGGGTTACAAACAGCCCCAATCGATTTCATTCTAAGGCAGCCTTCCCCAACCTGGTGGCCTTCAGAGGCATTTGGACTGCTAGAATTCCCATCCCACAGGGTCATTGACAGGGAATTCTGGGTGGTATAGTCCAAACATGTCTGGAAGGCACAAGGTTTCTAAGGGATTCTGTGGGGGCACCTCTGGCTGTGAATGGCTAAGCTGCTCTCAGGGTACCTGGGTCTGAGCTTTCTCTTGCTACCATTCTCTGGGCTGTTCTGATCCCAGAGAGAGATGGTCAGGCAGGCAGAAGGTCCTAAGAATGGGGATAGACAAAGCAGAGACCTAGAAACGGTGGCAGGGACATGAAGCCAGCAGGCCAAGGAAAACTGGTGGGGGTGGGATAGGAAAGGACTGCAAGGAGAGGGAGAAATCCAGAGAAATTAGGAGAAACTGAAAGCAGCAAAGGATGTGTATAAGAAGAAAATCTAGGAGAATGGGAAGAAAGGGGAAGTGCACATGGAGAGGAGCTGCAGAAGCGAAGAAGGCCGGAATTCTTTCATTGGTTTTAAATATCCAAGCAAATCTCTGGCTGTAGGACTTAGTTTCTTTGAAGAGTTCCTATATAGCAGTGAAGGCAAACCTTTTAGAGACCAAGTACTCAAACTGCAACCCAAAACCCACTTATTGATCAGAAATTGCCAGCACTGCAATAAAATCTGAATACTTTGGTTTTTGTTTAGGAAAAACAACTCATACATTAATATCTTTTCTCTTAAAAGAAAAACACAATAACAGAGCTTTCAATGATACAAACAGCTTTTTATTGAAAGGCAAAAGTTTCCATTTGGCATGCTTTTGCACAATTCATGTGATCTTTGCTGTTGTATGCATGTTGGTTGCACTGACCACCTACTTTTGGCCTGCTCTGAAAAAGGCATTTGAGTGCATTTCCTACCTTGTGGGGGCTCCTCTAAAATCACAGCCAGTCCAAGCAAATATATATATCCTTGCTCTGGTTTTCATAAATTCTTCACAAACAAATAAATATGATGCTGCAGATTCAAATATGTCAGGGAGACAGCACAACATTAAAAGAATCTCAGCCTCTTAATTAGAACATCTCTTTGCTAAATCATAGATATTAAATTTCAATTTTTCATAAGAAAACTCAAAGCTAAAATCTTGTGTTATTAAAACAAATGTATTAAAAGTCACAGCCAGTCCAAGCATATATATATATATCTCCTTGGCAGTGCACTGACCGGGCATGTGAAAGCTCAAACGAGTCGCAGCTAATGAGTCACAGCTCATGACATCATCACCTGGCGCTGCTACTCCTTTTCGAGGATGCGCGTGGCCCCTTTGTGCGCTGCTATCTGGTGCTCAGCTGCTGGGGCAACTTGACTTGCATGCTGACAGAGTGGGCTCTGTATCCCCACTGCAGCACGCGTGCCATAGGTTCGCCACCACTGCTATATAGGCCAAATAGGTTTGATAACATATACATAATTATTCCAGGTAATTAAAACAAAGCAAAGCAAAACACACAACAAAGAACTCCAAACTTGATGAATGGGCATGAAATTGGTATATGCAATTCAGTTCAACCAAATGTAAAGAGGTGCGCATTGAGATGCTATATGCTGATGCTGATGCATTCTGAACTAGTGGTGAATGAACAGGAATAGAATCTCTGGGTCATGCTGGATACATGAAAACATCATTGAAAACATTGAGCCAGGTCACAGTTGCTGTGAAAAGATGAATTCCATGTTGGTATTTAGGAATGGAATCAAAAATAAAACAGCAACAAGCATAATGCCTTTATACAAATCTATGGTACAACCACACTTGGAATACTTTGTATAGGTCTGATCAATATGCCTCAAAAAGGATATCATACTCAACGGAGAAGGGCAACCAAAATGATCAAGAGGCTGAAGCAACACTAAATGAGGAAAGATTTGGGGTCTCTAAAAGAAAACAAAGAGAAGTCAAGGAGACATGATAGAAGTACTTAAAATTATGTGTGGTGTAGGAAAAAAGATTGGGAGCATTTTTCCTCCTTTTGTACTAATACACAACCCTGGGATCATCCCACAAAGTTGAATGGTGGGAGATTCAGGACAGATGAAAGGGAAATACATCTTTATGCAGCACATAGTTAAACTATGGGATTCACTACTACAGGATATAATAATGCCTACCGGCTCAGACAGCCTTAAAAGATGACTAGATAAATTCTTGGAGGATAAAGCTATATATGTCTACCAGTGATGATGGCTTTATGTTACCTCCACTATCAGAGGCAATAACGACAACAACAACAATTTTCACTGACCTTTAGGTATAGGACCTTTATAATAGGACCTTTATCTGTATGCCCTTCTCAGTACATCCATATAGGAGTGTGCTTTATCTGTATGGATGTGCTCATGCATCTCATCTCTAGCTTTCCTGAGATTAATCAATTTAATGAATGTTCAAAAATAGGATGTGTGGCCCAGATTAAAGAACAAAATATTTTTGCTTTGATTTTCCCACTGCAAAAGTTTTCCCTCTCTGTGTTAATTTGGGATAGAATGATAGACAATGTTACTCATAACTAAAGAACAACATTTTTCTTAATTTCCATTGAAATCCTTTATCATGTTAGATACATGCAAGAAGCCATCCCACATTTAGAATCTAGTAATTCATAGCAGTATTTTATGTCTCTCTTCATAGAAAGGTGTAATGTTTATGGAAAATGTGCTGGCAGTGAATGTTGATTAAATCTTTAGAGCTTCAGAGAGCTTGCTGTGTAGTTCCCACACCTTTCTGTGGTTTCTTGTGACATCCAGACCCAGGAGCTCTATTTTTTCATGCATGGTTTTTTTTAAAGAGTCTCTTGAATAGAGTGGAAACAGAAGGGTCACTATAGGCACCCCATCTTTACCACCCCACGAGTTTCTTAGCAACATTCACACATCAATACTCATTTTGTTCCTATTAGCTGAATTCTCTGCTCATCTCCATGTTTACTTTCTGCCACAGGGCAAATGAGAGTAAATGCACAGAAAGAAGGAGAGAATTACAACAAAAATGTTCATTTTAATTTAAAGAAAAAACCCTTCGGGAGACAGATTGGCTAGGCAGCATTAAAGAGAGAGCGGTGCAATCAGGAGGGGAAGGAAGGAGAACCTGCTTCAGAACCTCAATGGACCAATTAGGAAGAGGCAGCTGATGCCAATTGAGAGCAATGCAGCAAAAAAGCTGATTTTCATCACAGAGGTTGCGGGAGTGCGTGGTGACAGTGGGAAGATGGAGAGGACTGCATGAACACTGTTTACATGGAAAGCATGTGACCATCTAGCCAGTAGGTCAAGACAGAAAAAAATGCAAGCTATGGAAACCGCACAGAGTTATGTGCCCAGCCTACGTGGTGTTTTTGTTTCATTACTGAAATGTTCACACTGTGCAATCTGGTGAAGAAGACCATATTTTATTCAATAAGTATTTATTACCATTATACTATGTTGCTCAGCTGACTACCATGGGCTGCAGGAGAGTGGCAAGGAAAACTTTTGATACCACACCATATGGGAGAAAAGCTTCGCTTTCTTAGCACTACTGAGAGGCATGCTCAGTAATTGGAAGAGGGAAAGGGAAGATGGAGAGTTCCACTGGTGCTATAAGCAGGTTAAGAGCAGCCAACCACTTGAGTACCCCAACAGGAGGAGACAGGCTAGGTTTCAGTGCAAGAAACTGTAAGCACAGGGGGCTTCTGCTGTCACAGGACATCATCCCCACCACCACCTCACAAGGCATCCTCTCCACGCAACAATCTGGAGTGTCCTGAACTAGATGTCCCCGGGGAACATGTTGCTTCAGAGGATCCTAAGGCAGACCAAGAAGGTTGTTCAGAGCCTACCAGCTGCTGGAACCAATGTCTTACCTTCTGCTTTAGTAGCTTGAGTTTGCTGTGTGAATGGACCTCTGGATTCCTGTGGGATTCTCCTTCTTGGACTGGGCTTCTGCTTGGCTGGTCCCGTTTTTTAACCTTGAGTGCACCTCTGGCCATTTTTCTGGAAACTACTTGCCTGATGATACTGTGTTCTGACCATAGTGTTGGGAAGTTAGCAAGACACTTGCTCTTGGCACAGCTTCTCAAGGCCTGCTGATTGGGATTCAAAGGAGGAAGAAGAGCAGGAGGGATGCAACCCAATTCCAGATGTTGAGAGAAACAGAGACACTTCTCTCAAGATGTATGGATAGCGGGAGGGGGGTTGGAACAGAGGAGCTTCTCAGACAAGGCATGTACAGTTTTTGACCCCATGATGTGATGCTGGCAAAAGAGGGCAGCCCAATTAGAGGATCAGCATGCAGAAAGGAGGTGTGCTCATTTCCAAAAGGCCCTTCCCAAAAGGATGGGACCCAAACATAGTCCTAGAAGGTACTACTAGATGGGTGCACCAATCTCTGTGCATGCTCAGAGATCCCTTCTGGGTGTTTGCCCTTCTGGAAAATGCTTGGTCAATAAAGAACATCTTGCAAGAAAGCTCTTGGCAATAACATAATCGCCATTTAGCAGTGCTCAGAAGTGGCCTTCTTGGCCAGGGAGTGGAGGGGCCCATTAAGAATTAGGTCAGTGTGTGGACTGAGCCTCAAAGTGAGGATGGACAATATGATGGCTTATAACAATGGGAGGAACCTTATCTGGACCCTAACTAGAGTACCTTTCTGGATAACTGTCATCCAGGAAGTGTCCACCCACCCTTAATATTTACTGTGATGTCCCTAATTTTTACTGCAGTGATATCCATAATATTAATTGGAGGGACATTTCCTTCTAGTCCATCAATCCAATTGCTCATCCAGGCTTTGTCCTTACACTTTCCTAAGAACAGATGACAAACTTTTGGGGTTCTCCATTCTGTCTGTCTGCCTGCCTCTCTGCTTCTTTTTTGCCTTTTATATATATATCTTTGCCACCAGAGTGAAATCTCACTTGTCATCTAGAAATAAGGAGACCACTCTATTTATACTCCCCATGCAGCACTCTGAAATTCCACCCATGAAGCTAAATCAAATGCAGCCTCATATCTGAGCTCCTTTTTCTTTCTTTCTTTTTAACCACTCAGAATTGGAGCATTCTTGTCAACATTGTTGAAGGATGGATAGTGACAAGGCAGCTGTGAAAGTCACAATGAGTTACTATATTTTATTTTTTTAAAAAAAATCACATGCACTTCAGGGAAAATGCTGACACCTTGGAAATTAATGGGACCTTTACTATTAACTTTAATGAAGTCAAACATTTACCATTCCCATTATGTCCTTTCTCTCTTGGACTCGCTGCTCACTGGTTAAATTGAAATTATTTACTGCATTCTTCATTCACTTTCATAAGTGTCTTCAAGCAGTTCCTGTTTTTCATGATTTCTGGCACTCATAGCAAAAACACACAATTATTTTCTTCCATTCTGTATATGCAGTTCCTCTTGGTGCTGTTCTCCTTCTTCTCTGTCTTCGTTGCCCTTGGCTTCCTTTGTTCAGCCTGCCAGTCCTGTTGTTCACGGCAACCTTCCTGAGCCTGGTGTCCTTCAGATGTTCAGGATTCCAATCCCAGTTATTCCTAGGTAGCATAGCCCGTGGCCAGGAGTGCTGGGAGTTGGTCCAAAACACCTGGAGAGTCTCAGGTTGGGGAAAGCTGTGGGCACAATGTCCCATTGTTGGTGATGTCACAGTCCTATGCCTGACATGCTGATGATGTCATGTATGTTCATAAACCTAACCTGGTGACCCACAAGAGCTTATATAATTAAATAGTATGGTGAACCAAAAAGCCAAAGTGGGGCCAAAGAGAAAGAGAGAGATCAAGAAAGAATGAGGAGGCAAATGATGCCCAAAAATCACAGACAGCAAGTGAACAAAAGGACATTGAATAGCCTGAAAATAATGCAATTCTTTAGCAAGGTAACCACAGTGTTTTAGCTAATTTGTCATTTGTTTTGTGAAATTGGAGAATATTTGGTATAGCCCTCCTAATAATCTTCCTACATGGTATAGCATTTACTTTTTCTGTCATGTAAGAAATCATTATACCAGAACACAGCTGACATTTGATTCTAGCTGTCAGTTCTACACCATCTGCTGCTGTTAGTTTTATGGAAGCAGGGTAAGTGAAATTGGTTGTGTGCGATGTTAAGAAAAGATACCAGCATAATGAAAGGACACTTTTCTGCTTTGAAAACTTATAATGAGCAATAGATGGATTCTCCAGCTATGCAGGATACATTTGAATCTTATGCACTGGTGTGCTTCTATGATTAGTTGTATCTAGGCTTTGTGGGAATCTCTTCCTACTGTTATTAGGCTAGGTCCAGCTTTGGGCATGCAGAAGTGGGCTAGCAGAAGTGGACTTCCCAGTCTCCTCTCCATGGGCTCAAACGAGCCCTCTGAAAATGGTACAGAGAGACAGGGGGCAGCCTGCATGGGGTGAGCTTTGGTGTGTGGGAAGACGCACAATGTTAGAGTTGGGCAAAGGTGCTTCCTGTGTACAGATCCTTCTGTTCATGGAAAACAGTTCCAGGATCCCAAACCATTCTGACCCACTTAAACTTAACAGATCGTAAAGAGATATAATTCTTCCTTCCTGGCTAAGAAAGAAATAGCATAAAACTTCAGGCTAAATCAGACCAAGCTTCTAACAGAATGAAACCACTGTTCCTACTGAACATAGTGGCTTATCATCATCATCATCATCATCAATCAATTTCATTTTATATTGTATGTATTTTATTTTAATGTTTATATTTTTAATTATAATTATTTAACTACTTGCTGTAAGCCGCCCCGAGGCTTCGGCGAATGGGGCGGCATAAAAATGTTTTAATAAATAAATAAATAAATAAATTTCTATACCACCCCACAGCCCTAGCTCTCTGGGCAGTTTACACAGTCCATAAAAATGGATGATGATAATATCATATAATCAGAAAAAAATAAAAAGTTTAAAACATCTAAAACAGATGCTAAAAGTAGGCAATAACAAGGAATAACAGAAAGGTGACTTTGCAAAACACCTCATGATCCCTCTCAAGATCATGGGTGGTTGAGTAAAGCCTCAGAAAAGAGGACCATCTTATCTGGTGCTGAAAAGATGGGGAGGTAATTCCACAGGGGGCCACCACTGAGAAGGTCCTCCCTATGGTTGCCATGCTCTGTGCCTCCCTCTGAGTTGGAACTTGGAGGAAGGCTTCAGAGGTTGAGCATAGTGTCTGAATAGATCACAGCTGGGAGGTGCTCCAATAGGTATTGTGGTTCCAAGCCAGGTAAGGCTTTATCAGTTAAATAAATTGAAAGGTTAAATAAATAAGCACCTTGAATTGGGACCAGAAGCATTAAGGCAGCCAATGCAAGTGGGCTACAACTGGTCTTATATGTTCAGACCTAAGGTTATTCTACACTAGTTGCAGCTTCTGAATCACCTTCAAGGGCAGTCCCATGTAGAGCACAATTTACAGATGATCAGAGCATAGATTACTGAAGGTGGGTTATCCCTGTGCAGATATGATCGTAGCTGAATCACCAGCCAAAGCTGGTAAAAGGCATTCCAAGTCACCAATGCCACCTGAGCCTCAAGTGACAAAGACGGATCAAGGAGCACCCCCAAGCTATGAATCTGCTCCTGCAGATGGTGCAACCCCATCTAGAGCAGGTTGACCCCACCCCTCCAATCTGATCAAAGGAGTCAGCCTCAAACAGCATCTCAGTCTTGTCTGGACTGAGTTTCTTTGTTAGCCTTCATCTAGCCCATTATCATAGCCAGACACAGGTTTAGCACATCCACAGCCTCACCTACTGATGATGAAAAAGAGAAACAGAGCTGCGTGTCATCACCATACTAATGGCAACACACTCCAAAATGCCAGATGACCCTACTCAGTGGTTTCATTAGAAGTTAAACAGAAAAGACTCATGAGGAATTCACAGGGCTGAACAATGTCCTGCTAGCGCCACCTTCTAGACATGGCTCTCCAAGCAGAAGCAGAACCACTGTAATGCAATGCAGTGTCCCCCACTCCCGACTCAAGACAGTCTCCCCAGGTTAGTTGGAGTTCCCTTCTTTCCTGATGTTGCATCATGGGTTCTGGCTCTGAGAACTCCTCTCCCGTACCCCTACCCAACTCCCAGGCACCTTCACTATTCTGCCTGAGCCCTTGAGGGGACTGGCCTATTAGAGGTGCAGTGCTTCCATCATCTCAAAGTCTTGAACCCCACATTCCCAATCTCCCTCCTCCTCCTCCCCTTTGTCCTCTATCTTGGACTCCAGATAGGTGTGACCCACAAATGCATGTCAAGAACAACTGCCACCCTCATTCCCAACAAGAGATTCCCTCCATGAATCTTTCACACAGCCCATGGCTCAGAATCACTATTGCAAAAGGCTCTGGGGCACCTTCACATTGCATGTGAGAGGACAGATACTTAGAGCAAATCTTCAGAGTGTCTCCCCTGGTCAGCTGAACATCAGTACTGTTTTAGGTCTCCTTCCCAGCTAACTAGTGCCTCTCGGGCATTAAACAGCTAATCCTCCAGCACCTTTGGTGTTGAAAACATTATTCAGGTTGAGTGGCTAAATTGTCTGCCCAGTTTGCATGTGCATGTCAGTAAACTATAATAGCTGTGGGAATCAAGCCCTACACAGCTAGGCCATGCAGAAGAAGCTTGTAATCTCTGTTTTCAGTTTCCACTTACCTCCCCTAAACGTGATGGCTAGAGGGTGATTTTGTTTAACCCTTGGTTCCCCTATTCTAAAAAGGAGCTCCAATTAAGTGGAAGGTTTTTATACCACAAATTAAACATCTCTTTTGGGAGGGGATTGTGCACCTATCCATTCCACTCTGGCTATAGCCCTGAATAGACCCAAGCACAAATGACGAAGCATCTGTTAAATATTTAGAAAAGGGAGTGGTTGGTTGATTTCCATGCATGTGCGACATTACAGTCCTCTATTGCAAATGCATGCCATCACAATTAAGATGCATGAAACCCAAAGTATGACCATGCTGTACAGCTTCAGCTCTTTGATGACTTAATTGCTATTTACAATGAGGAGAAAGAGCAGCAGTCATTTTATCAAGAGATTATGGATAGTAAACATGTTCAAAAAATGATGCAAGATGTTTGAGTGGCTTTATGAAGATCAACTATAGTAGGGATCTAGAATAGTCTACCACTGTGTATCAAACAAGTTCACAACTGTTGAGCTGCTTTCTCATGATCCTATTGGGAGTTTTGAGAAGGGCAAGGAAAAAACACATTGTCAACAGGGATAAGTAAACCTTTCTACTTGATTAACTTGTGCATATTACGTCATAGTCCAGAGAGCACCAAGGAGGGGACATCCAAGCCAGCATTGGAGTTGCCTGACTCTTGACAACATCAGAACTCATTTTTTTAAAGTGCCTAGCCCTCATAACTTCAAATGCATGGCATGGCATGTTATTCATTCAGGTTCTATTAAACACATTGGGATTTGCTTCCAACACTTAGGCATGGGTTTGCAGCCATAACTGGAAATAGAATGCCCAGGTTCTCACAAAGAATCAATGTGATGTGGAGCCATGTTGCTAATGGGGCAGGTTGGAAATCCAATAAATAAATAAAGCAAGCAAGCAAGCAAGCAATCACTGAATATCATGTGGGACAGACTGAGGAACCCCAACTGCAAATTTATATACTGGGGGAGATGCAAACATAACTGTATCTTGTATTAGGGGAAATAGCATATAAAAAAGACATGCCAGGGGGAAATACAAAACAGAAATAAATGTGGATTTTAGTGTAAGTATGCATGTGTGTGCTTTAATTGCAGGTCAGTGTGGAAATTGAATGGAACAGACTTTGTTTCCAGCAAATCAATGTTCTTACTCGCAACTTTGATTGCAACAGGAAATTTGTTTTTCAGGGTACAGTTCTCCTCTTGATTATATTGACTAAGATTCCCCTTTGCTTTATTTTGTAATTAAATAATTTTACAGCTTTAAACAAATGCATTTTCTATGTGTAGAAATGCCAAAGAAATTAAATTGAGAGGTCTATGTGTTCAGAACAAACACAGCAACAAAAATTACAGCCTTCTTATAATTTAGACAGAAAGAAGATAGTTATAAAATAGCTGGGAAATATATTTGAGTAGGGAATGTTCATATCAGTTGACAGGGTCATTTACTTTATCTCTGAATTTGAGTGGGGACAATATAAAGTTCTTAAACTGCAAAACCTTAATATGATCTAGGAAGCCAATCACATTTAATAGCAGAACGTTTCGAGCAGTAGGCACTCATCTGATGCATATATGACAAAAGTGTCCACTTGTTAATGAATGTTGGAAGTAAATTAACATATTATAAAATAATATAGATATATTGTGCTTTCATCACTGAGGAATTCAACCAACCTCCAGTATAAGCAGAGGATTCTTACAGAAAATTTATTAGCATCTGCGTCATTTGTAGCTAAATATTCATTGTGTGTAGCGGGCTGGTTGAAGGGAGTTTTCTTAGTTACAAAGAGAAATATTGAATGTGGTTTAACATAACTGAAGGAATGGAAATAGCAAAGAATTATTGAACAGGTGGGTCCCTCTTGAGGCTTTTGCAATAAATACGATCACTCCCATTTATCTTTTTATCTGACAACTTATGTTTCTAGTTAATATACTTTTATATGTACATATTTTCTAATAAAACCCTGTTTGTATACCTTCCAAGTTATGAGTTCTGAAAACATAAAAACTTTCCTTTTATTGATGATCGTATATTCCTCCAAGCAGCTTGGGAAACCACCTATTTTAGTCTGGAAAGTGTGAATTAGGTTTCTCCTCTTGAAAATACAGGCCATACAAAATCTTCCCCATCCCTTGGATTAACCCTGTCTTCCTACGCAATAGATTCTCATATTCCAAGTGCAGTACAAGGAAGGGGAAAACCATTTTTCTATCCACGTGTAGTTGAGAAAGCTTGCCTCACAACCTGCCCACAACATCCTGCTTTAAGTCAAAAAGCATTCCAGAACCACCTGGTGATATGCTGAGCAGTCCTCTTTAGCACTACTGAATCACATTTCTTATCCTGTACTTCACAAGCCACTAATTTCGGGTGTCATAGCTCAGGGCTAGAGCATGTACCTAGCAATTCCCTAGTTCAATTTCCAGCATCTCCAGGTAAGGCTCGAATCCTGCCTAAAAGCTGAACAGCCACTGCCAGGCAATGACAACAGTTCTGGGCTTGATGGACTGAAGGTTTGACCTCAGAACTAGGGGCAGCTTCCTTGTTCCATCCTTGGGCATTTTCAGGGTGCCTGTGAGGCCAATTAGGACACTGCAGAAAATGATTACAGAAAATGCTAAAGGCTTTTCCCAGAAATATCAATGCCAGATTAAACTCAACATAGTCAGAAGTGTCATATCTCCATATCACAGACTCTCAGCCTGACCTCCCTCACAGGGCTGTGGTTGTGCAGATAAAATGGAGTGGGGTAAAACCTTGAAGGCAGCCTTGGATTCTTTGCAGGAGGAAGCGTATAATTATAATGCAATAATAATACGAACAACAACAACAACAACTTTCTTCTGATGACTGAAGGAATGTGCTGAACATGCAGCCTTGGGGGAAGGGAAAAGTGTTAGAAGGTTGTGGGAAGATTTGTGTGTGCTCTTGGGCACTGCTACTCAGAATCCATTGCACTGACATTCTGTTCCATGTTCTCAACCTTCTGTGGAGCCAGATCTTCTCTTTACACCATTCTTGTCTGCTTTTTCTCAATTTCTAGTATTGTTGCCTTGTATCAGTAGTTGTTTTTCCTTTGATGGGAACTTGTATTTACCAGGTTTCTTCATCAACTTTCAAAAAAGAAAGAAAGTCCTTAAAGCATTTCTCTTATTTTTCTTGGTTTTACTACCTGATCATAGTATTTTTTTTCCTACCCTGTGTTGGTGCTTCTGTTTTTCTGCTTTTGTTTTTCTCTCACACACAGTCTCTTATACTCTCACCTAGTGCTATCCTTTTCACCTTTAAATTTATGGGCTTACTTTATCTTATCACTGAACAGTGGCTCAAAATTTAGATGCTTGAAAATTACATCTTATTTCTCATAAGCTAGATATCAATCAGACATGGTGCAAATAATTTTCTCAAACTATATAGATCTATGTTTTCTGTTCCAGAGGATAGTCAAGATGTGTCAAAGAGATATGTCAGAAGCACAAGAGCTTTTTGGAAGCCTTTTCCTAAATAAGATGCAGCCTAAGATCCATAGACATGAGAGGTACAAATGTCAAAGAAGCAATCCACTGACAAGGCAGAATGCTAAAACCCAGTTCCCTATGCCATTCCTGCCTGAAATCCAGTGTATCATATTTATTCATCAGTAATAAGTATAGATCCTGGGTCACTTTGCCTGACCAGCCCTAATAAATGTTTGCAGTACAGATGGAGACTCTGATAGTGTAAAAGCAGCCAGGCCAAACTTAGATACTAACAAATGCTGCAATCCCAAGAACTGCCATTCAACCATAGCTGGTGAGTCATATTTAGCACGCAAGAACAGGAAACAACAAGAGCGCATCAGCAGCACCTAACAGTTGATCCAAAGGGGAAATCACCTTATCTGTTCTTGTCTATCACAAAAGCATTTTCTCACCAGTTTTTAGATCTGGATTGCCCCCTTAAGTCAATTTAGGATAAGAAAATGGACCAGAGCATAATTGACATGACATGATATATCATGGATTTCTAACTGCAAGGGAATCCTGGGCATTCTTGTATAGTCAGAACCTAATGCCACTGATTTAAAGAGAGGAACCAGACAAGAAGATTCCAAAATAGATGAAGGCAGAAGGTGCAATGCAGAATGGAAATACCCAAATTCAGTGCAAATCAGCAGATAATCCCAATGATATAAAGTAAACTAAACCCAGCTTCATTAAAGGTGCAGCCTTTTCATATATAAACTTAGTCAAAGGAACCCTCCCTCCTAAATTTTTGAAACAAAACATTGATCTGAACCAATTGAGAGTGCACCCTAAAACATGCCTTTGTGGCCATGCCCTAAAAAAGATTACCATGGGTAAGGTAACTTTCAAGGAAAATTCCAACTTTCATCCTCTGCCATTTTGTGGCTGGTTCTGCTCAACACTATTGGTAGAACCTGGTGATTTTCAGCCTTCTCAAGTGGCCCTTAAGATTAGAAAGCTTGAGAACCCCTGCTTTATGATTCAACCATCATGAAAGCAGACTCAGAGTTGGGGAGGGGATTGAGGAGAGAAGAGAGAGAGAAAAGGAGTTTGCAAATATTAGGTTTATAATCCCGGACCAGAGAATCTATTAAACAGTTGACACCCACATAAAGATGAAGAACTGATAGTGATATCTCAGTGAATTTTAATATGCATATATATTTCCAAACTACCCATATTTATATCAAGACAGACAGCAAGTTTCCTATTATCTGCATCGTGCTTGGCTTTGACAGAAAATGTGTTTTTCCCAAAGAGTCATGTGCCTGTTTCAGGAAGGCACCTTGTAGAGATTTCTATATCATATGAAGTTGTGTGCATTATTGTTGTTTTAACTGACAGAAATATTTAAGCAAATGGGATACTTCTAATACATTTTTACTAAAATGTATGTCTTAACAGTACAGTATCCAACATTATGCTTTAATTCATGTGACAGACAGTATTTTAATTTGCTAAAGAGGACTTTGATCTCTAAGTTTTCATATGTGCGCTATGGAAAGCATTTAAGCATTATTTCAGGCAGCAGGTTTATTCTTTCAGGAAGTGCTCATTTGGTGAATTTCTATAGCCTTTGTTAATTTCTCTCCTCAATGACTCTTTAAATGGTTGTGGTGAGCTCAGCAATGTAATCGTGTGGGCAGTTTCCAAAGTCTAGCTGTGTTCATTAATGGCAGCTATAAATTTCCCTTAAGGAGACAGAGAAGATGCTTTAATAAAGAATTTCTAATTAGTCTTGAAGGCATATGCTGTGCAAAATTTAGCAGGCTTGGAGATTTTTGTTTTGTTTTGTTTTATTCTGTTTTTGCACTGTTGGTTAATTGCCCCAATTCTAGTAACAATCTGTCTTGTTACAGATACAAACGGATTTAGAGGCCTGCCGGGAGTGGGCAAGCTTGAAAGTATGTTACACTAAAAACCTATATGCTTAATCTAGTGTAGTTTGATGCAGAAGGCTACAGTTCCATTGAGCTGAGTTCCATTGAGTTCAGTGGGACTTACGTTGGAGAACATATGGACAGGATTGCACCATAAGTCAACTCACAGTGGAACATTGATAGCTACACTATACGGACTGATAGGTCTGTTTGTATCTTGCAATTCTGTTGGAGTGCTGCATATGATACTAGAAACAAAATTTGGGTCCAATTTGGGTCTGCTTTCAGGTAGATGATAGAGTATTTAAAGCAAGTTTCTACCCTATATAACTTTGAAGATAAGTGTTGGGAGATGTATCAAGCCACTGATGCGATTGCTCCTAAGCAATCTCAGCAAGATGGCAGAACTGCAATGAAATCATTGAGTTGATGTTGAGGGTTCAGATGGTGGAAGGTTCACTATGAGCAGGACAGATAAACCATCTTTGGGCTTACACTGTGGTAGTGGAGTTGGTAGAAAAGCAGTCATATTTCTGCAGCACCATTGCATCTATGCAATGCTGTTCGGCAGAGCTTTTTCAATAAAAGGCCTTCTCTATAAGACTCCAAGAGGTCAAGTACAAGTACCTTTGAAAACACATTGTGCTCTTTTTTTCCCATAGTGAGGCCTGTCCTAAAGAGGCACAGCCCAAACCAAATGAACTCAACAATTTAATCTTCTCTTTTTAGGCAACACCTTAGAGAAGGTGGTGACTTCTCAACTCTAGGCAGGTTTGGAGGAAAGTGATTGTTTGGATTGATTCCAATCTGTATCCCACCCTGGTCTGGGGGAGAAAACAGCTTTCAGCACCCTGGTAAATATCTTATAACAAGAACTCAATGGGAGGAGTACAAACTATTGGGTCTTCTGGATCTTTCCACATGTTTCAGTATCCTTGGTACTCTCCTGCATGGCCTGGCCAGGTTGGGCTTTAGAGAGATGGTGTTGCAGTATCTTCTTGGGGAATCAGTTGCAGAAGATCAGTTGCAATTGGGGGACCTTTATTCCAAAATGTGATCTTTGGCTTACAGGGTATCTCAGGGTTCCATCTCTTGCCCCAAGCTTTTAAACATCTATAGAAAGTCATTATGGAATACCATAAGGACATCTGTGGGAGAGTCCCTTGCTTTGATCAGGGAGCAGTCCTGCTGTGTTTATTTTGTCAGCTGCTCACACTTGTGAACTGAGTCACAGGACAAAGGAAGGCCCTTTCATCCTGATGACCTCTGATTTGGATGGATGGATTGATTATTAGCATTGCAGTTTCTACTTCATGCTCTGCATCAACATGTGACATTCTGGTTCTTGCACTGTCTAGCTGGGTCTTTTTGGCCATCTAGATTTTGGACTGGGGAAGGGGAAGGAAAGAGTCAGGGCTGACAGCCGGATTCAGCACAGCTCGGCAGACCTCTCTCGCCTCATTCACATAACATTTAGGCATGTTTATCCATATTTTGACATCACTGCACTGCACATTTTCTCACGCTCATACTACATCACTTGTTGCCTCTAGCCTAAATGTTATGAGGGCTGGGGAAGAGGAATTGATGGAAAGCTGCCATTTTTTGCACAAGACCTATGTTGAGTTCAGTGTTTGCCCAAAGAAAGAATGCTGCTAAGTTCCATACACAATCAGGGACAACTTGACATTTATTTTAAGATCAGAACACATTATAGTTTCTAAGTCAGAAGTTACTTCTTGAATGTCATTGCCTACTCATATTTCTCATGTTCTGCCCACTGAAAGGTTACTTTGGTCTTCAGTGGAAGCATGGTAAAATCCACTATGCTTCTTTTAAAACTGTGCTGTTCTTCTGAATTCTTAATAAACTGAATTCCAAGTTCTTATTATTGTTTGTCTCCATGAGAAAGAACTAGACTATGCTTCACATACTTATAACTAAGAAGGTTCTTATTTTTCACTCCAGGGGTGAATTTGCAATGAAGGGACATTGTTAAAGTGGCATATTAAGCTGATTAATGCTTTCTAATAGCGTTGTTTGCTATGCCAGTGAGAAAATAAGGTGTGGAGAGAATAAGAGAAGCCATCTTTTATGTCACTTGACTTGCATTTCCTAGCTGTGTTTGTATGGGAAGAAGAGAATAACATCATTTTACTCAGTTTCCTGAAGCATATTGATTGAAAAGCATCCGGATGCAGTATATAAAAAGCTCTGTTGTGCTATTCTTTAAAAGACACTTATTTTCCAACTAACTATTAAGGATCATTTGAAGAGTGCTGATATAAAAGCCCAAACATCCAGTATCTTCCATCACTGTGCAGCTCTGAAGGTGGAGGCAACTGAAGAGTCTATGAAGACAGTATTGATAATTGGACTTTAAAGTGCCTTGTCTTGTGCTCAGAAACTAACCAGAAGCCACTTGAGCTGTTGAAGGACTGGAAAGATGTGCTGGCACATGTGATTTGTGTCCCCCACATTTTATCCTCATAAATTCTGTGAGGTGAGTCAGGTAAATGTGTGTGCCCAGCCCAAGTCAACCAGGGAGTGCAACATCTCATTGGGTACTTGGAGCCAGGCCATTCCAGTCCCTTCTGCTACACCACACTGGCTCAGAGAACAGAGAGTAACCAGAAATCATTGCACCACAGCTCTGATGCACCACAGGACACACCAATGAATTTGTCAACAACCTCCCTTGAGAAGTACTGTGACTGAAGTCACAGGAGACACTACACAAAGGTGTTGTGTGGTGCGTCAGATCTAGGGCTCTTGTAGTCCAGGGGTAGAACCTCTTTCCACCTCTTTGAGGACTGCATTCCATTGTGGGAGAGCTGCATTCTAACGCTTCAGGATCTTGCAGCTGATTAAAAAACGGCTTGGAGGAGGCATTTAGAATGTCAGGGGGGCATTGCACAAATGTCAGAAAAGCACTGGGGGAAATGGGGTAGGGCAGGGAAAGGAGGCAGGGCAATCTAGTGAACTGGGGAGACCCAGGCGGGCTGGACGGATTTCAGTGATCCAAGCAGAAGAAGACACAGATAGCACTGGGGCTGAGGTAGAAGGCAGCAAGGGCAACCATTTTACTCATTTATATAACCCCGAAAATGCCTATGGCTATGGAACTGAAGTTGGCTGCTGCTGCTTTTTGAAGTAGTTTGTAAGCTCCACTCCCATGTAATCTCCTCAGTCTTTCTCACCTCTTTGAAAACATTCAAACAACCTTCCTCATAATCTTCTCCCAGTCTTCTCAAACTGAATTGTGCAGCAGTTCCCAAGACCAAAATGGCTGAGAACCAAGCATCCTTCAAGGGATTACACTATACAGGTTATTATTTTTCTTTGGTCAATTTAAAAATGCTTTTATTTTCTTTATTTCCTACTGATGGTGACAGATTGGCACAGAGAAAGTTGGAAAATGTGGAAACCTCAAGTAGATGCCTCAGGTGGATACCTCTTTCCTTTTCTTTTCTTGGAAAGTATTCCTATTTCACACAAGTTGTTTGAAAGGTAACAGTTCTTTGCAGTATTATGTGCATTTCTAGTCAAACATTCATAGTCACTGCTGGCTAAAGGTCTATGAAAGCTTAAAGTATTCTGCAGGTTGAGCCCACACAGCCAAAAATAAGTGCCACCGGCTGAGTGCACATGACACACTAAGCCATTGTGGTTTATAAACCATGGTGGGTTAGCATGTTGTTCAAACCAAGACCATGTGCTGCAGGGTGGTTTATTTTTGGCCAAGTCACCCTGACAGGCTGTGGTTTTCTCTAGGGTTCATTGAACCCATGATGAGTTAGCATGTTGTCTGAACCCAGACACCAGTTTCATGGTACATTGTGGCAATCAGCTAGTAAGCAGCAAGAGTGGCAACACACACACACACACACACACACACACACACACACACACACACACTGCTGTTTCTCTTTCTCCAGGCAAACTTTCTTCCCAGACGCCGCCTAGTAACAAATTGTGTCAGGGCTGCCAGTACCTTCCCCTCTGGTTGCAGCAACAGCCCACACCCTCAGTGCTTTTTCATCATTTTGCCTGTAAGTGAAGGTTAGAGCCAACATTACTCCCCTTTAATAGAATAACATGTTATAGATGTTAATGGATATTTGGTATTTTTATCTAAGTAGATATGTTTATTAAACATATCCAGCAGAGTTTTGCTGCTGCAGAAATGCTAGTCTAATAAAACATGTTATTTTTCCCAGCTGGATGAGAGTGACTCACAATTATAGTTCAAGACTATAATTTTAAACTCTTGTCTGTCCTATCACCATTTAAATTCCAATCCTGCCATCAGATTTATGAAAACAAATTTCTGCAGGATTCAAATATTTCCATTTGTGTGGGAGGGGAGAGTAGTTTGGGGAGAGCATTAATCTCAAATTAGCAGGTCTCTCTATATATGCTGGATGGGGAGGTGGGAAGTTGTAATCTGTGTTATCAGGGTGAACTGAAATGCAAAGCATGACAAACAAGAACGATAACCTTAATGGGTGCCACTCACAAAACATTGGGTGATCCAATGCAATTTCCTATGATCTGAATAAGGACGATAGTGTGTGTTCTTAAATCACACTACATACAGCTCTCTATTGTAATGATGTCTGAGTTACCAACCAAAAATTCATTTTTCTGTAGTGTCACTGTAAATATAACTAAAAGGAAATGATTTTTTTATATCACAGAATAGGCAAAAGAACTAAAATTTGGAAGCTGTCATATATAATCCATTGGTATTAACAATCCTTATTTGGTTGAAGTGAATTGCATCAAAAGTAAAGTGAGAGACCCATCCTGAAATTAGTGATTTCCTGTTTTCCATGGGAAATAAGCCATACTGATGATTTCCAGCATACTTTTCTGATAAAATAATACATGTAATCTTTGGATAGCATACATGGAAGACTCTCTACTATATGTACATCATAAGTCACCAGGCTGATATGAATGGAGCCTCAGACTACCTGAGAGCCCAACTAGATGTGACATCAGTCATACAATTTGCAATTGTGTGAAGGACTGTAGCAGGTATATGTGTTTTAAGAGTAAATGGGAATCATGCATGCCATGGATTGGGACCACAGTCAGAGGCAAGGGAGAAAACTACCTTGTTCCACTCCACCACCAGACTTCAAATCTAGTTGGTGGTCCTCACACACAGTATTTCCATGTTTTTTAAAGTATTCAAAATTAACTAATTTTGTGATTGGTGTCATGTCTAGTTCGGCCTTTTGATTCCAAGAGCCCACATAAATTATGCTTTATTTTTTGGCAGTTTAATAGGCAGTACCTTCTGTAACTGAACACAGCTCAGCATGACCTATGGTGGGAAGATGCCCATACCAAGGTTTCAATCCATTTTTTCTATTCTCAGTCTATATTTCCAAAGCTAAATTTACTCATTACTCAAATTATAAAGGCTATTGGCACATCTGTAATTTTTTATCAACAATCAATCCAGTTCAAGTTGAAAATGAAATAGAATCCAATTTATAGTTTTATTTCTAAGAGTAGCAAATATGTAAGTCTCTTGTACAAACTCACTAAAGCCAAATCGATTAACCAAACAATTCACCCAACCATGTGGATGAAAAACAAAACACAATACAGTGTTATTGTGTTCAGTTACAATCTTATTGTAACTAATGTCACCAAATTTTAAAACATATAACTTACTTTCTTACAGCCCTTGTTTAGGCTGAATTGTCCTTGCTTTATTAGATCTTTATCTCCAATTGACTTTCAGCAGATCTTCTAATTGCCAACACAGTCCCAGAACCCCTCTCTCCCACCAAGCCTTTTATCAACTGTAGAATGAACCAATTCCACAACAGAGCAAAAGGCACTAATTCTGTAGGATTTCTGTAATTTCCCCAGCCAATAGGAAAGGTATGTTTAGAAACTCTTTTTTCCTGAAGCTTAACCTCATCTGAACAGCATTTCTTTTTTTCTGATGAATATTTCTCTTTACTTCAGCAATCTGAAATCTAAAACATTTCATCTATTCTTATTCAACACTGGTATTGATTTGTTTGAATGGGTGAGAAGGCAAAGAATGAGCAAAACAAAGATGGGAAAGGGAGGAAAGCCAATAAACAAAACTGGAGCTGGGCTTGTCTGACATAAGATTTCCATTCCTTTTTCTGAAAGGATATTAAACATGGTTTTTATTTTAAGGTTTGATTGCAGTATTGTGGTAATGGTAATGTATCACTAATGTTTTGGGACATTGCACTGTCATAGCAACAGATAGGCCCACATCTTGCATTTATTTTAATGGTACATCAAGGAACCAGGAAGTTCTTCTGCACAACTTCCACTGATTTCAAATGAGAAACAGAGAACTCAGTAAAAAATGTAAAACTTGGCTTGCTATTCCAGAATCCCCTGAATCACAAGGTATCCCTATGTCTGTAACATCTCTAACAGAGGCCTGAAGGTATTACATTGACCCAGGTCATATGTAACTAACCCACAACCTGTCATGGGTTAAGCCCATAGTTAACAGGATTAACTGTGGGTTATTTAACCTATGATTATTCCATAGTGTCTAGATTTGAATGCCAAAGACTAAACTCCAATTGGACCAGGGGTTTCTTATTCAAAATGGTGGAAGCATTCAGTGGCTGCGTACTACAACAAATAATAATTAATTGTATACAAATGACTAATTACATTTCACAGGCATAAAATCACTGACCTTATCAAAATATTTAACATGTCCCTAAAATGAGACCTTGCACCAGAGGATTGGAGAACAGCCAATATAACACCAATGTTTTTAAAGGGCTGCAAGGTGGAATCTGGGAAATTACAGGGCAGTTAGCTTAATATCTGTTCTGGGTAAACTGCTTGAAAGTTTTATTACAAATACATATGCGCATAGAGGGGGACAATCAGCATGGCTTCCACATGGGGAAGTCTTGCCTCAGTAACCCATTGGAGTTCTTTGAAAGTTTCCATAAGCATGCAGACAGAGGCAATCCAGTAGACAACGTTCATCTTGGACCTCCAAAATGTTTTTGACAAAATCTCTCACCAAAGGCTCCTGAGCAAACTAAGCAGGCACAGAATAAGCAAGGGGCTGTTATGGATCATTAACTGGTTAAAGAAGAAAACGCAGAGGGTGGGAATAAATGGCAATTTCTCCCAATGGAGAGATGTCACCACTGGAGTCCTTAGGGTTCTGCACTGGGACCAGTGCTTTTCTACTTACTCATCAATGATCTGAAATGAAGAGTAGGTAGTGCAGTGGCCAAGTTCGCTGATTACACTAAACTTTTTAGGGTGGTTAAAAATAAAGGGGTTGTGAGGAGCTCCAAAGGGATCTCTTCAGACTGGGAGAATGGGCATCAAAACGGCAAACCCAATTTAATGTAAGCAAGTAATGCATGCTGAGGCAAAAAAAAAATCCCAACTTCAGGTATACACTTAATGGGATCTGAACTAGCAGTGAACTTGGGGTTGTGGCAGGCAGCCTGATGGAAATGTCAGCCCAGCATTCAGATGCTCTGAAGAAGGCAAATTCCATCCTAAGCGTAATTAGGAACAGAATGGAAATAGAGCTGCCAAAATCTTACTTCCCTTATGCAAATCTTTGTCTGACTGCACTTGGAATGTTTCATTCTGGTCACCTTATCTCAAAAAAGACATTATTGAGTTGAAAAAATTACAGAGAAGGGCAACAAAAATTATTTGGGGGCTAGAGCAGCTCCTCTCTGAAGAACATTTCAACTGGGACTGTTCAGCTTAGAAAAAAGGCAAGTAGGGGAAGGCATAACAGATGTGTTTAATGCATGGTGTGGAGACAGGAGAGAGAGAGAGAGAGAGAGAGAGAGAGAGAGAGAGAGAGAGAGAGAGACTCAAACCCAGGGTCATCCTATGAAGCTGATTAGTGAGAGGTTTTGCACAGATAAAAAAGTACTTGTTTACACAGCATATAGTTAAACTATGGAATTTGCTACCAGAGAGAGTTTTAAATTCGCTACTAATCTGGATGGCTTTTAAAAGGGATTTGACAAATTCATGTGGAAGGAAGCTCTTTGCGGCTACAAGACTTGCTGGCTTTGTGCGTCCTCCTTTGCCAGAGGTGTCATGGCTGCATAAACAAGTTGCTGAGATCTTGGAAAGGAGGAAGTCTGGTACCCATCTTGCATGAGGGTTCCTGTGGGCAGCAGATTTACCACATGGAGTGCTAGACTAGATAGACCTTTGGTCTGATCCAGCATGGCTTTTCTTAGGTTCTTACATTCTTGCATTAATAGGTACATGCAAACACAGCCATGGAGACATGTTTGTTTGTTTGTTTGTTTGTTTGTTTGGAGTGCTTGTATGCCGCTCCATTCGCATAAGCCTCGGGGCGACTTCCAACAAATAAATAACAATATGCAAAAATATACAGAATTGGAAACATCCCGGAGTTAGATAAAAGCAATAAATAATTTAACAATCAATTAAAATAACATTTAAATAAAACGGTCTTGGCCTGGCGCCGAAAAGCAAATAATGACGGCACCAGGTGGACCTCTCTGAGGAGCGCGTTCCACAGATGTGGCGCCACCACAGAGAAGGCCCTCCTCCGGGTACTCACCCACCTAATTTCCTTCACAGAGGGTTTCCAGAGAAGGGCCTCTGCCGCCAATCTTAGAGGGCGGGAGGGCAAGTATGGATGGAGGCGTTCCTTCAGGTACCCAGGTCCCAAGCCATTTAGGACTTTATAGGTAAGCACCAGCACCTTGGATTGGGCCCGGACTTCAATGGGGAGCCAGTGAAGCTGACAAAAGACTGGGGTTATATGAGAACAATGCCCAGTCCCCATCAGCAACCTGGCAGCTCTATTTTGCACCAATTGAAGTATCCGGAAGTCTTCATATAAAAATGAGCTTCCTCTTGTACTTTGAAATACTTGATTTCTGCAAATATTTGATTTGAAACTTTTCCAATAATGAGATTAAAATTCATAAAACAAGATAGAGGCTTAGCAAGTGGTTTAAATTGTAAAAACTTGCAATATTGAGAGGATATCACAACTTCTTGCAGAACAGGAAAACAAACAGTAAATAACAGCTATACTATTATGCACATTTTCAATATATAATCTGTATGGAGTATCCAAGATACTTCCTTTACAGCACAATCCTATATGTGTATTCAGCAGTAAACCCTACTGAGTTCAATAGGGCTTACTCCCAAGCAAGTGGGTATAGGATTACAAAAGGTGCAATCCTGTGGACCTTGGCATAGCATTCCATGGATCATATGATCTCCCCACCCCCTGCACCATGGACAAATCCATGCTCTCACCCTTATGACACTGGAGCTCTTGACACAGACATCTGCATGGGCAAAGCACATTTTTATTTTATTTATTTATTAAAACATTTCTATGCCGCCCCTTGCCGAAGCCTCGGGGCAGCTTACAACACAATAAAATACAAAAATAACAATATAAAATTTAAATTAACAACATAAAATAAATAAACAATATAAAAGAAGTCGCCCTGGCCACGTGAAGCTTTGAATCTGATGGGTCCCAAGCCCCACTGCCTGTAAAGAGGGAGAACATTGGAACACCAATGTCATTAACAGGAGGGAAATATTTTAAAGAAAAATAACAATTTCAAAAACAGAAGAGTGCAGAACAATGTTTCTCCCTCCTTTTCACTCTGCCAATGGGAACACAGCAAATCTGACTGAACTGTGCGATTGTCCTGTTAGTTTTATTGTTGGACTACAGGATATAAAAAAAACTGAAAACACATGAACACTGTGGTTAGATCTGGAATCTCTCATTCCTAAGAGGTGGAGCTGGTCATATGGGTTTCCTTCACCCAATTTTGGGGAATCCCTCCTGTTCCCAATACCACAGCTTGCCCTATTCAGAAGGATTTTTTCTCTCTCTATCAAGGTTCTCTCGCAATGACACAGCACAGTTGCTTAAAAACATGGTTTGTAACATTATGGGTTGTTGTTACATGCAAAATTGAGACTAGGGATTGTTAACCATGAATAATCTATGAAGAGAACCCATAGTTTGTTACTGAGTTGTGAGTTCTTGGTTTTTCAAACCACAGGCTGTTATTACGTGTAACCCCAGAATTGTGAGTCCACAGGTTATTCTGCCAGGCTACAGAGGTAGCAGGCAAGAGTGGTTAAAAATGTACTGCAGTGCCACACTGCAGTGGGTATAGGGAATGATTAGACAGAAGTGGAAGGAAACAGCCAAGGAACTAAGAAAACAAACCATGGCTTGTTTGATCATACACAAGACAAACCATGGATAGGGCAACAAATCATGCTTTTATTAACTGATGGGTTAATTAACTAAACCATGGGTTTATGATACATGCAGGCTAGATCTGTATAGCATTTTCGGAAGGAGCTACTACAAGAACAACAGAGTGGAGAAGTTCACTTCTGCACTGCAATTGACCCACTGTAAATCTGGATTTAACTCCATGTAGATTTCTACTCTGATGCTTCAGATTATAAAATCTAAGTAATTGAACATATCATCTGCTTCTCTATGTGCATTTTGTCTTTACTCATTCTGCAACAAATGCCTAAGAAGTGTTTTATTTTCAGTACTTGACTGGCAAGAAGAAAATTTAAGGTCCCACCAACAATACCCTCTGATTACCCCGCCTACAGGGTCTTATTCACATATACAGACAAATCCCTTGATTTTTCTGCACTTTATTATTGTACTGTGTGAATTGGCCCAATGAAAAGTATATGTTTGAGAAGATATGAAATGAGATGCTATAAAAGTATGAGCTACTTATTCATAGAATCTTACAAGCATAGAATAGTAGTGTCAGAAGGAGCCCTGAAGGCCATAAGGTCCAACCCCTGCTGTTGCAGGACACCAATTTACACCATTCAAATGTGCATATAACACCTCTTGTTATTTTGAAACTCAAGTGATACGTTCACTTTATGGAGGGAAAAACAAACTGATTTGCTCAAGAGTTCATAACACACTTGCAACAGGACCTTGATTTCTCACAGTCAAAGAATCACTCTATCTTATGGACCATAGTTTAATTCCTAATATTGCCCTAACAGTCTTGTCCATTTGACCTGTATTTTCATTTTCATTCTCTCTGCAGTATTTACAGTTGTTCCCCACATAGTTTACACTAGGAAGGAACAGAAGGATATAAATTAGTACATGTAAATGGGACTGATTAAGGACAGAATAATACTGCAGTTGGATTTTATTATACATATGTTATAAGAATGATTACCTTTCTCTACCGCAATTCAATATGTTTACATTTGGCAGATATAGCCTAAGATAAGTTTCACAAAAATCTATCAATGGCCAAAAAAAAGAAAGGAAAGGAAAAAAGATGAAACCCATGTGCCACATTCTTCCCAAGCATAAATTCATTAAATGCTTTTAACTGCCTTGCATTTTATTTTCCAGCCCTCTTTTGTACAGCCCAAAGAGGCTTGCTTTCAATAAAAAGGGCGATCCTGTGGCTCCTAAAACATGCCTAGGGTGCCACATACAACTGCAGACGATCTTCTCTATCCCTCTACAAAAACCTAGGAGTACAGAATAGGAGGTCTGACTGTGCATCTTCCTCCCCTCCTTCGCACCCCCAGCTGCCACAGAAAGCTTTTCTCACAAGATGCAACTTGTAGGAGAAGTTGGAGAGAGAAGAGAAAGGGGTCATGCTGGCGAGCAGGGAAAAGGGAACAATAACTTTTAAACTCTTCTGCAATAGCCTGTAAACTCTCTGGTCCCCTCCCTATCTGCTGAAAGATAATGCAACTAGACAGAGGCCTGTCGGACTGGCTTTTGTATTCAACATGCAGGCAAAACCACCTTGTTCTCCTCTCATCCTGCCTGGGAGGCCATATGATAGGTGAAGGGCTCCACCTCCAGCCAGGACTTTATGAAGTATCTTCCAAGTTTAATCAGTGGAGAACTGCCTGAGGTTTCAGCATGCCTGATCTAAATTGATACTGAATTTAAGGAAAAGGAAACAGTTGTGGCCTGAATATTGAGGACAGGGCTTAAACAGTTCACCCTGGAGTGATGTTTAAAACTTTATTCCAACCATAGAGATTCAGTGGATCAAACTGAATTCTCATTGGATTTTATTGAGGATGGAGATAAGAAAAGCTTGCCATTTTGTCATAATTGAAAGTAATATTGTTTATAATATTGCCATCTAGATGGGACAGAGAAAATGCAAAGCAGAGAAATAAAAACTTGATTTGCTCAGCAGCAATTTAGGCACAAGGGAAGAGCAATATACTGAACATGCCACTAGGTCACAGGGTCCACCAAGCCCACTTGCAATCGTGACACTGCAAGCCGTCAGATTTCCCCTTGTAATACCTCAGGGCATCTCAACTTGGCTTAAGTCCTAGACCAGCAACCCATGGAAGACAGACATTAAACAAACAACAACTCCAGATATTCTGGTCAACAGAATAAAATGACTTGGTGTACTTTGCACACATAAGCTTATCAACCTTCAGTAAGATTGGAATCTATCAATAAACCTGGGGAAGTATCTTCCTGTAAGCTTGGTTTAGCAGAAATTCCTTGTGGTGCTAGTGTCCACAGTTCCTTTGAGAGATAAGTCACAGTCTCCCAATCTCTCAAAGGAAAAGACATGGATCTGAGCCTGTTGGACCTGGGGGGAAAGACTCCGAGAAAGAAAGAGCACGCACATTCCTAGTTACATACAAGCAGCTCAAACCACCCAGGTAAGAGCATAACATGAGATGCATCAAGAAGGAAAACAGTGTGTACCAGCACATATAATCCTCTGCTGATGCCTTTGAAATGCTCCCAGACTGGCAAAGACTTTATACCTTCTTGAGGGGAGGGATTCTGTAATTCTTTGGATTTGTTCATACAAGGTAATACTAACAGTCTGGTTCCTCAGAGAGGATGTCCTTTACACCTGGAACATTTTTGGTATAATCCAGTGTCTCTGTCACAAAACCACCATCCTTCTAAAACCTGCAGCATCTTTTCATCTGCCATCTGTCCTGGGGCTGATCTTGTTTAATCTTTACATCAATGATATGGAAGAAGAGGTGAACAGTCTGCTGATCAAATTCACAGACGATACTAAAACTAGGGCACTGACTGCAACTGAGGAGCAGGTACTTCAGATCCAAAAGGATCTGGACAGACTATGGAAGTGGGCAGGAGACAACAGGATGGCATTCAATGTGGATAAGTGCAAGGTCTTGCACTTGGGGAATAGGAATAGCTGTCATAAGTACAGGTTAGGTGACAAGTGGCTGGAGAGCAGCACTTGTGAAAGGGACCTCGGGGTACTGGTTGACTGCAGGCTAAACATGAATCAGCAGTGGGATGTGGTGGTCAAGAGGGTGGACGCCACCCTTGATTGCATAGCCAGAAGTGTGGCTTCTAGATCAAGAGAGGTATTACTACCACTCTATATGATTCTGGTGTGCCCACAACTGGAATATTGTGTTCAGTTTTGGGCCCCTCATTACAGGAAGGATATAGCCAGGTTAGAGTCAGTGCAGCGTAGGGCCACAAGGTTTGTGGCCAGTTTGCAGGGAAAGCCGTATGAGGTGAGACTGAGGGAACTGGGTCTTTTCAGCCTGGAGAAGAGGAGACTCAGAGGGGATCTGTTGGCAACATGCAGGTATGTGAAGGGGTGTCACACGGAGGTTGGTAGAGACATGTTCTCCCCTGCAGAGGAGGGCAGGACGCGCTCCAACAGAGCAAAGCACGGGGAACCAAGGTTCAATTTAGATGCCAGAAGTACTTCCTGAGAGTTAGGACCCCAAGGGTTTGGAATGGGCTTCCATGGGAGGTGGTTGGAGCCCCATCAGTAAGGGTGTTCAAGGACAGGCTAGACATGCACATGGTAGGCATGTCGTGCATGGAGCCAGCTGGAGTTGGGGGTCAGACTAGATGACCCGGGAGACCCCTTCTGACTCGCTTTGTTTCTATATTTCTATCTCTGCGAAAGTCAGCCCTTCCCTTTAGAAATAGGTCACTGTTTTCTTTATTTGACTTATTTGCCTTTGCTTCAACACCTCTCCTCCTTTCCACTGATCTTGCCTGCAAAGAAAAAGCCATTCACCCGCCATTCACACCTTCCCCCTGCATAGACAACTCCTGGAATAACAAGCACAATTGACATAGTAGCTCTGTGGATTGCAAGAGTTACATCAACTCGTTTTTTAAAAACTGGTTCTACTTTTGCTGGGTCTGTATAGCAAGAATGTAGGAGCCCAAAAAAAAAAGCTCTGAAAGTATGTGGTCAGCATTCTCTGAGTTCATCCAACTGTCCTTTGAAGAAAAACTAAGCATTATTGGAACAGGCATAATCCAATTCATACTTAAAACCAATATTTCTATACCCAACCAGTAGGCCTACTTTACACTGTAAAGATTAATTATTAGTTCAATTATGTAAGAGGGGAAAGAGTTAAGATCACTGTTCAAAGAAAATCTAAAATTCTGTGTTCCATGTAAAATCTAAGTTGTACTGTGTCTATAGGAGAGTTTGTACCAAAAAGATGAAAGCCCTCAGTGGAGGAGAAAGAATTCCTATAGTTTTGCTAGAAAGGTCATTTTAAAGCAGAATGTCCAGAACAAAAAGGGAAAATAGAACTTCTGGAGGAAGACAGGTACAGAATGCAAACCTGGTAAACAAAATGGGAGAAGAGGAGGTAGAAAAGGTAAAATATATTTGCAGTTTTGTGATAGTAAATGTGGAGGAGCTGAAGTCCACAAACGACAGAACAGTCACAGAAAAGTTGTATATAGCAGCACCTGTATCACAAATAAGAGCTGGCTTGGTAACTGAGCAGGATATAGTTCCTGAAAAGTTACTGGAAGTCATTGGTTTGGAAGCATCTCAGCTGCTAGGTTGATTACTGGAATGGAGAGCATGGAGAGGTTTGCATGAGGATGGAGTGAGGGAAGACCCATTTGTCCCATTGATTCTAGAAATCACGGGTTCTGGTATTAGTATTAATAGAAACTCTTGTAGTCAAACTAGAAATCCTCATGTAAGCAACCATAATTCTAATCTGGCTGAAGAGAAGAAGAGGAAGGTATTCAGAACATACAGGATGGTGAAGAAGGTATAAGGGTTGGAAGATGACTGCAGAATATTTCAGAAAATGAAAATGGATGCAGAAGAGCTTCAGTTTCTAAGTAAGAAAAGCTTTAAAGAAGTACTAGGTGACTTTGGGCCGGTCATGAAATCTCCATTTAAAATGCCTCACAGGGCTGTTGTTGAGAGGTAAAAATGGAGAGGCAAACCTTGTAAGCTGCCTTGGGTTACTTGCAAGAGGAAGAAAAGCAGGGTATAAATGTAATGTAACATTCATAACAACAGAAGTCTTCTTGCCTTTCGACCAGTTCACAGTACCCTAGAAGGGAAGACTGGTTCCATTTGTTTATAATGTGGAAGATATGGGAAGACATGTAATACATATCACTGTTATTCTGTAGGATTATTTTGTGTGGGCTCTGAAAGGCTATAAGGTATCTCAGTAGGCCTGAGTAGAGCTGAAATAGCCCTATCAGAACCCATCCCTCCAAGCATTTCTAGGCGTTCTCTTGTGCTCAGCTCAGCCTCCAAAAGCAAGCCAAGCTGAGTGGAAGTCCGCAAATGCTCATAGATAGATCCCTGATTGTGCAACCAGCAACCTTCTTTGGCATGGGAGAGAGGCACTGCTAACAGTCGCATGGGCCCTTTCCTGGTTCCTGCACAACCAGCCTTCTTTTGAGGCAAGTTCAGCCACCATTCGGATACAAGAGAGGGATGCTGCTTGCACAGTGCGTGAGGCCTGATTTCTGGGCATGCTGGACACACTCACCAGGAACTCAGCCTCAGAGATGCTGCAAAGCAGACTAGAATCCAGGGAGTCAAGCCCATGGAATCTAATTCTAATTCAAGCCCAGGAATTCCTATCCCACAGTGGATTACTCACACATTCCTAAGCCTGAGCCCTTTGATTTGCTACTGTCAGAGGCCTGTGTGATAGTAGTAGTTGGCAGCAGAAAAGGGTCTGCTTCAGGAAAGGAGTTATCCTGGAAGAGATTTTGATGATATAGTGGGAAAGAGCTCTGTTGGCCCTAATATATACACCCTTCTTAGGGTTACATATGGTTAAACTGGAGTTTGATTAGACATCTCCTTGAATACAGGACGGCTTCAAATGGGGATCTATCCTCAGATTGCTCTAAAGTACAAAAGTGATTACCTGTTTTTTTCATTAACCAGATAGTGTATTACTATCGCTTTACAGCAGAGAATAAGACTCATCTGTATGTACACAGCATCCTGCAAGGACTTTTTCATAAGTTCTGTTTTGTCCATGATTGCTCATGTGGATAAAATTAAGTTTGTGTTTAAGATTTTGCAAGATTGAACCTTTAGGCCACAATTCCAAAGACCATTAAAACATTGTGTTAAGTACAAGTTTTATTTGTATTGCTCAAATTAAGAATATCTTTACGTGATTTAAAGAGATTGTTATGGTTCTCTTCCATTATTCATTTGAGGAAAATTACTTTAGATCATGAAGAGAAGATGCTGGCTATGTATTCACTCAATGTAGATAATGTCCTAGAAATACATTTGTTGAAACCAACACAGATGTTAACATTTTTCCAAATATGCAGAATTATTCCTGGGATATATACATGCAGTCCCATAAGATTTATTTAAGCCTCTGGCTGCACTTGCCCTGAAGACTCAAACCCTTTATGTCTTCAGAAAAAAAATGAATATTACCCTAGAGAACTATATTTCTGCTTGGTTGAAGAGTAAGCATGAATGCTATGAATCCTGAGTTTGAAAAAAAATTCTAAATGTAAGTGCACGTTGAGTGGGGAAACTGCATGAAAATATAACATATAAACATAATAAATAATAGCACGGAGAGAATTGTGATGGCCATCAAGGAATACATTGGGGTGACTGAGTCTGAACAATGTTTCCTTCCTTTTCATCAGTTTCCACTACAAAATAATATTATAAAAGAAACATATATCAAGAACTGAAATGTACTTTATGATTTTAGCTTTTATGAAACTAGAAACTTATTTCATTTTAAATATTGTAATAGAAGCATTGTGGAGTCTGCTGAACCCTGGGATCAGTTAATAGTATATTTCCATTCTGCACAAAGCATTGATGATTATGAATATTCAGCAGGTTTGTTATTATTATTTAGTAATATTATATCACATTTATCCCATCTTCTTTCTCTTGTGAGGAACCCAAGGTGGCTTATGTAGCTCCATGTTATCGTCCCGACCACCCTGAATGGTGGGTTAGACTGAAAGTGAGTGACTGGCCCAAAGTCACCCAATGAGCTTCATGGCCAAGCAGGGAATAGAACCCAGATCTCCCAGCTCCCCAGCCCAACACCACAGGGGATTCCAACCCCTGCACCACAGTGGCTCTCCAGCTTAGTCACACTTAGAATACATCCATTTACATCAATGAGACTTAAGTTAGTCATGAAAATAAGTCCTTTATTTTAAAAAAAATCAGTCTGCCCTTGGTATGACTAAATCTGGTTCCAGCCAATTTGGTATGAAAATGTTCAGTTCTGAGGCTACAGTGGTGTTCCTTGTGACCTATAGAATCACTGGAGGTGGGGTTGGGTGACTGTTTGCCTTTACCCAGCAGTCTACCCTGCAAGTCAGAGAGGATTCCTTCTTGTCTCCCCTTATCCCTCCACACCCCTTATTCCAGAGAGAGGATATACAGATAATTAAAGACTTTTCAGTTATTTTTCAAGAAAAGCATATTCTTTATAAGAAGCTTTGAATAGTGATGCAGGTTTTGCAGTAGCTCAAACTGTCCAAGTATTTATCTGATGAGGTTAAAAAGAAAAAGCTGGCACAAATCTCAAGAAGAGAGAGAATGAGAGAAACAACCATTCCCAGCTGAAAGTAGCCATGCCTCTCTTTCATTCTAGCTCCTTCCACAAACCTGTGCAATAGCCGAGAGCACAGCCTCTTTCTCCAATATGCAGTGGAGTTTCCACCACTGGAACTTGCCCCTCACCAAGAAAGAATGGCTGGAGCATGCTGCAGGTTGTAGGTCTTTTCCATCCAAACATGCATAGGAGTGTGCCTTAAATATGTAAGGTAAAAAGTATATAAAGGTGAATGTTCCCCCTGCACTTACTTGCTAGTCGTGTCTGACTCTGGGGCCAGTGCTCATCTCCGTTTGTAAGCTGAAGAGCCAGCATTGTCTGAAGACGCGTCCGTGGTCATGTGGCCGACTAAACGTCGAGGCACACAGAATGCTGTTACTTTTCCAACCAAAGTGGTACCTATTTATCTACTCGCATTTGCATGCTTTTGAATTGCTAGGTAGGTATGAGGTGAGACAAAGCAGTGGGTGCTCCCCCCGCCACATGGATTCGAACTGCCAACCTTCTGATCAACAGCCCTGCGGCTCAATGGTTTAACCCGCTGTGCCACCCGCGTCCCCTTAAATATGCAATTGCACTAAATCAATCAGTTAAATAGCTATATATTCTTCTTCTTCCTTCTCTTTTCTCCTCCTATATTCTTTATTTACTTATTTTATACTGTTAATTTTAATTTTATATTATTATGTTTGTATCTCAGTGTATTTTTTGCATTTTTGTATTTAGTGGTAATTTATTATGTTCTACTGTATTTCAATGTATTTTATTGTGTTGTAAGCCGCCCCGAGGCTTCGGCAAGGGGCGGCATAGAAATGTTAATAATAATAATAATAATAATAATAATAATAATAATAATAATATATGACCTAAAATATATAGGTCATATATGAGCCACCCAGGGAGCCTATGACTCATGCAGTTATGTAGTAGTAGTAGTAATAATAATAATAATAACAATAACAATAACAATAATAATAATAATAATAGCAGCAGCAGCAGTTGACTCCTTAATCTTGCCATTCTATTGCTTCTCCAGCACCCTTGCTATTCTCATGTCTGAGTGACCAGTTGCATGCTCCCTTTGCATTCAGGCCTCTGTATTCCGGTCAGGACAAGCTGGAGGAGGGAGGGGGTGCAAATTACTCATTGCTTCTTCTCGAGGAATTATCATGTTTTCAGTTGAGGCTGCCAGTAATTGCAAGGCAATTTTCAACCAGTCACTTAAATCCAGTGAGCCCTGTGAGGATACCTCCTGAGTACCACTACTCCCCAGTTATTGACTTTTCCTCATTAGGACAAGGCCATATAGATTAATATTATTTTGTAGTATTTTAAAGCATGGATGTTCTTAAATGTATACATTTGTGTACTTCTCCTCATGTTACTACCCTACAGGATTAGCCTGGGATCTCCAGGAACTAATGTTAACCTTCAGGAGATTGTTGAAATCAGTCCTGAAGGTTTTAACAGTGTGTTCTTGTGTAACATATTTAGGGTATGAGAAGGAAATTTCCAGTCATACCTTCATGTTAGAGTTGGTGACTCTATTCTGTGCTGGATACTAATTATTTTATAAGTACTTTTTTGGTACAATTTCATTCACTGTGTTAAAATTAGTCCAATGTAAGTTACTTTGGAAAATGGAGTAAAATGATATCCAGCTGAGTGCATCTTAAGTTCATGCATACAATGTAGCTTCAAATCTTTTCTGTAAGGAGTTCCCGCTGTCTTATTCAGGATACAATTCCTAAAAGTATGTGATATCCTGGCCTCTGAGTGTTTGATTTACAAAAATAAAAACAAACAAGGGATAAGTGTCAGATTTAGAGTGATAATGATGCGATAACTTGACCACCAGTCACTGGCTCTGGTGCTACAACATCATTTTGTGACTGGTGATTCTCAGTTATTTCCCACTCTGTCAAGAGGGCCCCAGACAAAAAGTTAGCAAACCCCTGGGTTATCCAAAAGTGTTCATACCCATTAAAAATACACATATGTTGTACACATACAGGACTACAATAGCTGTAGCCATGCACAGGCAAAAGAAAGTATTAGCCCCACCAATGGCAGACCTAATATGCCACACTAGTAAGATGTAAGTGCTCATCCTATGGCAAGATCATAAGGAATTTAAAAATGCATTGTTGTCAGCTTGCAGGTAATACATAATATTGTGCCTACATTTCACCTGCCCAATTTCGGTCCAACAGGTCTATCTACTGAGCAATCATAAGTGGGACATGGGAAAGTGGGAAGCTGTCTACCCACCATGGCTTCCAAAGCCCTGCCAACTCACACTAGCCAGGACACAAGCTGTGGGAGACCCTTCAGGCATTCCAGCTCAGCAGAACTTGGTTTTTTTCAGTCAATCAATACATTTGAAAACAATGTGGAGATCCAAAGTCAGCTCCCCCACCCAACCCTGCAAAACCTTGTTTTGAAGCCTACTGATGGTAGGAACACTGTTGGTGGTAGATTTCCATCCATAGAGACTTTTACAGGCATGAATGCCCTGTGGTACATGCCGCACTGCTGGTAGAGCTCCTGTCTGGCAGTGGAGGGTGATTTCTCTCCCATTCCAACCAATCCTGGATGGCTGTCCAATGGGATTCGGTTTATTTTCCCTGCCTCTATACCAATATGAGAATTGGGCTCTGATTTTGGCAGAGATAGCATTAAATTGGCTGAGCTATGACTTTATAACACTGTAACTTCCATATGAAGGTCATCTTAGATACAAATAGGAAATGTCATCACACAAGTGCAGTAAATTGAAATGAAGGGATCAAGAGAATAGTGGAAGCTTTGGTTATTTTTGTCTAATTTGCATTATGGATAATTTTGACCTGTTATCTGTGGGCCCCCAGGAAACATTATTTCCTCAAAATGAGAGAATGCTCACAGTTTTGCTATGAATGCTGTGAAGCATCCATTTGGGCTTCTTCCTCTACTCTTATTATGATGAAATCGGGTTGCCTGATAATTAGCAGCATCAAGCATTATTTAATCACAAAAAAATATATCTTTTTGCTCACAGTGCAGTAAATGCTTGTCAGATTTGCTCCTGATAACTACAACTCAGAGGAATGGTGATTTTGACATTACTAATAGCTACAACATGCATAATATGAATGTACCAAAAGTTACTTCAATTTGCTAATTCAAAATTCAATCACTCCCTCTCATGTCTGGTTCAAGCCTTTCTCCTTAACCAATGGACGCATGCACACATGGAGATCCATTTAGATAAAGGACTTTGCAGTTCATTCTGAGCTCATGTTTTGCGCTTAGTCAAGTGGAATAGTAATTCCTGCCTATAATAAATAATAAGAAAACCCAGAATTTTAGTGTAGCAGTAGAGGCACCAAACAAAAAGTAGCAGGAATGACAAGAGTTCAAGTTATTTTCAAGTTCTCAAGTTCTTTCAGAGGGTATTATTTCATGCCTCCCATCACAGTTATATTGTACTTGGGACCAAAAACTCTACTGATGTAAATAAAGTTTCCCATTCTGTCCATACTGTATGGGGGCAAGAAAGGCGGTGTGACTGCATATGGGTTCTGTCAGTCCCATGAAGTAGTCCATGGCTGTTACAGACATATTGCTGGGAAGGAGAGAAATAGCACCAGCTGTGTAATTTGGTTGGGGTGCTGTGCAATTGAGGGCTAAAAGAAAATTTAGTGATAGTGCAATCCTCTACATGTTACTCAGGGTACTCTGTCTAAATATGCATAAAAGTTGGTGTGCCCCAGTTCGTCGTGCTAGGAGCTGTAGCATTTTTTTTTTCAATCTAAAAACATGAGTAGATTTTTTTTATTGTAATGCTGCAGTTACCTAAGATTAAACTGAACACAGTCATACTTACTTCTGAGCAGACATAGCATTTGCTGCTAATAGTATTTCTTTGAGTCGATGTTCATGTGCATAGTGGAGTCATATTGGTGGGGTGTATGAGAAGGGAGAAGGTTTTTCAAATCCTGAATGCTTAATATAAGAATTGGCTCCTTCTCAGGATATCTGTAAGATTTTCAAGTGGGGTACTGAATCCATCTTGTATCTAGTGCACATGCATGTAGATGAGCACACGCAAGAGTATGGAATGCAACATTGGTCATTGTACATGTCAGAGAAGTTTATTATGAACATAGTGTCAAATAATTCTAAACTCATTTTCTTTATTATATTTATGTGGTTCCTTCCTTTCTTGGGGGAGCTAAAGAGCTCCCCAGTTTTATCCTCGCAATGATCCCATGAAGAAGATTAAGCTGAAGTGTAGTGACTGGACCAAGTGAGAAACGAGAGATGTTTGCTAGTCCTCAGGCAGCAAAAAGTCCTAAGCCAGCCCTGGGTGTGTGTGTGTGTGTGTGTGTGTGTGTGTGTGTGTGTGTTGGAAGAAAGCAGTGAATCCCTCTGTGTGTTTTCCTCAGCTCTGTGCATGAGTGAGAGAGAATTTCAGTGTGTGTTTGTCCTTTTAGTATCTGTGTGCTGTAAAAAAGAATCTTGTGTTTGCATTTGAGTTCTCACCATGAAAGAGGCATTAGTCTTTTGCTTCAGGAAAGCACAGAAGATTATTTGTAGTAGTAAGAATGGTTTCTGTATTATTGATGCACACTCTATCTCTCTATGGACATGCATAAAGCTGTATATGAGTTCAATATAGGGAGCAGAGTTGGGGACCCACTACAACATGGCCTTGATCCAGCCCTGTGTCCAACCCTGGGAAGGGGCATTTTCCATCATCAGTGCCCCTGAGTGCTCATAATTCATCACTGGATTGGAAAGTGGATCTTTTGTTTATTATGCATTAACTTTCATTCATTCGATAAGTTCACACATCACACCAACTGACCTGTGAAATAACCAATTGGTTGCTGAATAACCCTCAGTACACCCAAGAGATGATTGGGTTCCCCATACATTGTTCCCCTGTCTTCTTCCCCTTTGGAAACTTGGTGGCTAAAGCCATCTTACTTCTGTTCTGCCTTGCAATTGTGAGTCCTTTTTCTATCGCCATGGGTTTCCCCCCCTTTCTTCCTCTTCTTTTCAGAGATTACCCTTCTCTGTCTCTGGGATGACAACCAATGAGAGCCTCTTCCAAGTGCCCAAGTGAGCTTTCAGATCATGACCTGCTAAGATCACTGAGGGCAAGATCCTCTGATTTTAGTTTCAGCTGGATCTGTTTCTTCTCAGTGTGCTGTATTTTCCCCACCCTATTCTGAGACTCTAGGTGCTTGGGAAGGCAGAAAAAATGCAATCCATTCCTCTCATAGTGCTTTGAAAGCTATCTCTCAAAACCAAAGTTTCCTTTTACAATTGAGTTTGTAAAATAGGGCTACCCAGGGGTTTTTTCAACAGGGACATAGAGGAATGTATAAGCATGTATTTCTGTCCAAAAGAACATAATTAGCCTTGTCAAAGCCCCTGTTTTAATGGGACTGGTTTTCTTGGTTCAGAAGAAACAACAACCCATTCTGGATATAACAACTCCTAGAAGCATGGGTTGCCAAAGTGGCTTGTTGCCCATGAGTAAACCACCCTGCAGGAAGCAGTCTGCATTCACACAATAATGAGTTGTTATGTTGTGCAAAGGCAGTCATTGTTCCATACAGAAACCATGAATAGTAAATGGCAATATGACCAGGTGTGTTCCACTGTAAACCGCTACCAAGATATTGGCATTCTTTCAGTGGGAAATGGCTTACTAAAACTTATCAAGGACTGGTCATACTTGTGTATGCTTCTTGAATATTTCATATAGCCTACTTACAGTTAGGTTGGACTCACATAACAGCAGATGGGTGAAAATAATAAATATCAGGATCAATAATACCCTTGACTATTCTATGCAGCAAATTAGGATGAATGGTTTTGTTCAATCCAAGTCTTGGCCAAAGATACTTATCTACAAAATTCACATGGAATGGGTTATCCCATAGAGCTCAGTGTGAGTTTTAAATGGGGATTTCCAGCAGCTATTTTTTTTCTGGACTCTAACTCTTCCTAAGTATCTTACAGCTTTTGACTCTAGTGTGGTTAAATGTGCATCAATCCACAGTTAATTTGGATGTGTGTTTTAGGGCACAACTGCATACAGGTTTAGACTGAAAAAAGAATTGTGGGCCTTTTTTCAGTCTAAAGTTGCATAGGATTACAGTTTTAAGGGAGTAGTATTGGATGATAGGCTCTGCCTATCGGGTGCACTGGTGGCTGAATCAATAGCACATATATTAATGGACTGCATAATATACAAGGATTTGTGAGTGTTGTTTATTGCTGTTTATACCTTCCTTGTTAATGCTTGGCATGAGTCATTCTTTAGCATTCTACATACCATTGTTATTAGGTAACTGTGTGACCAGGAAAACATGAACATTCTTATGAGCTGCTGATACAAAAGAGCTTATACATGATCAAATAGTTACTCTGGAAAATGCAGTGAAGTAGGTACATTAGTGTATTTCCTGTACAAATTGTGTTTAGTTGCATAATTGTCTGGTTTATTAGCCAGATGGATAATAAAAGTCATTGGTTGGTTGGTTGGTTGGTTGGTTGGTTGGTTGGTTGGTTGGTTGATTTGGCAGTCCTATAAGTGCATGGGAGGTAGGGATCCATAGCCAAACATCCACCACATCCATTGCTCTGCTAGCATACTGTGGCCAACATGAGAAGACTTTCCTCTCTCTCTCTTTCTCCTGATGGTCTGTTGAGCTTTTTCTTCCCATTGACCACAGTAGAAGGGAAATGAATTCTACTAGTTCCAAGGCTAGCATAGTTTTGAGCCCAATCTGTGGGCATGTTGGAAGAACAAGGAGGATTCGATAGTTCCAAGCCTTTCCTTGACATACCCACTGAATGCCTTGTTTAAGGATAGGTAGGACATGGTAGGACATATCCTACCATATCCCACTGTTAGGATATGTCTGAGTCTACACCTCATGAGACCATTCTGAGGGTCGTCTGAGAACGAGATCCTGACAATCTCTACTGGCAGAGTAGCATTTCTGCATGCTTGGCCCCACACAGTGGTGCAGCTGGTTAAATTTAAACCTCAGTCTTAAGGGGGAGCCCTTCACATGGCCATGCGTATTATTTCATTTGTAAAGCACACAAATAGCATGTATCTTTGCCCCAACCACTATTCCATGCTTCCCAACTGCTTCTCTATTCCTAATTTGTTTGAAAAATAGCTACAAAACTTGTTGTCAATCCTGAGAAAAATTAATATTATTCTGAGCGTGTGCAGTATTGCAGGTTAAACTCATTTAAATCATAGCACCATCATGACTACACCATCATGAATGAAATGGAGCTCCTTCTGATGCCCTGATCACTTGGCACTCTCTGGGAGGTCCTTTGGAGAGGTCTTGGGCACCAGAACCCTGGACTTTGGTCCCAAGGTCCTAACCTAACTGCTCAGAGGGAAATCAGGATTGCTCCCAAATGAAACACAGACATTAATGCATAAATTGAATTGATCACCTATTAATCTGTCTAGATAACTATAGCTATTGAGTATGGATTATTATAAATACAATATATGCCACTACTCTGTAAGTCTACTATAAACATTGTGGAATTCATCAGGCCTACTGTGAGCAAATGTTGTCCTGCTTTTATCTTCTGCTATTTCATATAATGCAGGTACTATAGTTATTCTGTCTGCCATACCTTCTGCTTATTTCTATGCATGCATGTGTTTGTAATTGAGATACTCCTAAAGCATATTTTGTAAAGTTAAGAAGATACAAATTCTCTTATAGAAAGAACTAATCCTTATTTGCAGAAATAGCTGTAGATCCACTAACTTGGAAATTGGAATATATCAGCCATTGTGCTCTTTCTCATGTATTAACTCAATTCCTGGAAATATTCCTAATTGCTAGGGCTTTTAAGAATGTAACAGCAAAGGACAAAGTAATTGTTTGCTCATGACATGCCCACCATGTGCATGTTCAGCCTGTCTTTGAACATCCTCACCGATGGGACTTCATCAACCTCTCATGGAACCCCATTCCATACCCTTGGGGTCCTAACTGCTTCCTGGTATCTAAATGGGACCTTGGTTCCCTGAACTTTGCTCTGTTGGAGCACGTCCTGCCTTCCTCTGCAGGGGAGAACAGGTCTCTACCCATCTCCATGTGACATCCCCTCACATACCTGTATGTCGCCAACATATCCCCTCTGAGTCTCCTCTTCTCCAGGCTGAAGAGACCCAGTTCCCTCAGTCTCACCTCATATGGCATCCCCTGCAAACCGGCCACCAACCTTGTGCTGCACTGACTCTAACCTGGCTATATCCTTCCTGTAATGAGGGGCCCAAAACTGAGCACAATACTGCAGTTGCAGGTGCACCAGAGTCGTGTAGAGTGGTAGTAATACCTCTCTTGATCTAGAAGGACACTTCTGGCTATGCAACCAAGGGTGGCATTCGCCCTCAACCACCACATCACACTGCTGACTCATGTACTTGGAGAGGAGAGAAAATGTGTTTAGAAATGCTGTTTTAAAGGAAAATGGAGTCACAATGTGTATTCATACTTGACTTGCAGATTTTCATGCAAATATTAATGTGGAAACAGAACAAAGATTTATTAGAAAACGCATGCAAAAGTTACACAAACCTACAGATCTATCTGTCTCTATTTCACAACCTACTAACTAATGCATATGGTTTATGTGGCTAGTAAGCTAGGATGGAGACAAGTGTAATATTTTAAATATAATGGTAATTGTTGGAACACATTCCACTACATCACTTTTGAAACATCTCTTCTGAAACATCTCTTTTAAAGGCCCATCTTTTAAAGGTCATCAGGTCGAAGATGGAAATACCTTCTTTGGAAAGGCAGCTTCTCCTGTTTGTTTTTCACATAGATATAGGATAAAGAGATAACATCTAGAATGAAATCCTAAGCATACTTAGAAACAAACTGCATATTTGATTGATCAAACTATGCAATTCCATCAGAATAGAATTAGTTCATACATTAGTTCTGAATGCCACGTGTATGTTCAAATTGTCATTTTTTCAACAAAATTGATTGTTTGATGCATGTTCACTGTTCAGAGCCTACGTGAAACACTTGTAGTTTCTCCTTGAGAGCTTATACCACAATCCCAAATAAAAGATGGCCCTTACTTGGGAGCAAACTCTGTTGAAATCTCCTGTACTTTTACTTTAATGCTGGATGGCATCCTTCAGAAACAAAATCCTACATATAGTTCAACTTCATTTATGTTGAATTTTGCTACATGTATGTATAGTAGGAAACCTCTAACCGATTCCAATATGAACATGGACACATGTTTGAATATGTGCAGCATTTATGACATTTTCAACACACACTGATCCATCCCTGCACACACATCACACAAGCTCCATCCCTTAAATATGTGAACTGCCTGCACTGAAGAACACTGGAGTTGGTGTGGCATCAATTCCTATTAAGTGTCTGTTCACAGGTTGAATCTACAACTGCTGTTTCACACATGGAAAGCATCTCTTGGTTACTGCCAGTCATAAGTTGACATGTTGGAACTGGTCCTTACTTCCAAATGGATGCTTTCAGCAACAAGGTACCATCCCCTGTCTTTTTGTTAAGAGAACTGGGAATCCAAATTTTACATTGCTTTGAAGGCTACGTATATTCTTGTTTCAAAGGTAGAGTAAGAAATTTGAACAAATGGATAAAAATACAATATTAGACATGTCATTTCGATTACCACTTATTAAGCCCTGGCTGTTCTGCTTTCTTTTGGTATCTAATATTAGTACTCTCTGGAGCTCCCACTGAGTATAGATAAGAGGCCACTGCTTTATCTTTGGCTTCTTCTGATAACCTGCGCAAAGCCCTTGAGCTCAGATCATGCTGCTTATATTGTCAGAGGAAATCTCCATTCAGATAAAAGCTTAGTATCATTTGTTTGAACAAGGCCTTTCTGTATGTACACACACACGAGCACACGCACATACACATACGCACAAGATCCCAGTAACATTTTGTTCTGTTTTGAATCACACTGGCAGTTCGATTTGCCCACAAAAGGGTGGAGTATTTTACCACAATGGGTCTGGACCTGGTGTGCTTCACCCAATTAAGCACAACAAGAATGGGGGGGGGGGGACTGCATTTTATTCTTGAGATTAAGTTCAAGCACAGCAAAGTAGTACTCAACCTCAAGTGCATGACAGAGTCCCCTTTTACACCTCTGATGACCAGGTGGTGATGACAGCTGCTTATTGGGTTGAAATTCCTGCTGTGAGCACTGATTGGCCCATTTGATTTCCAAACTTACCTGGGAGGCTGGACTGCCTGAGGTTGGGGTGGGAGCTCTGGAGAGAGATTCCTCTTGACCCCTGACCACATGGATTTTCCAGTTACACTGATAATGCCTGGAGACATGACTAGCCTGCCTGGACTTAATCCTGGCCAGCCAGGTATGTTCTACAATGGGATGCCTCAATTCCCACTATATTTTCAGGCAATATTTACAAATACTATTTCTAATAAAATGGGCTCTCCATATGTGGATGCCCTGGGGAGGGGGAAGCAGGAGAAAAAAAGCTTGCTACTGTTTACGGCCAGAACTAGGGTTGAAGGGGCAAAGTGAGGAGGGAATGAAAACCCCCAATATTTTTCTACAAGAGTAGGAGCTGCTCCTTGGTACAATTTTCTTGGCAACAGAGGGAAGCATGTAGTTGCTAGGCCTGGCCAGGGACAGGTTAATTGCCACACACAAAGTAGCAGTAAAGAAGAGGTGATAAATTGGTTTCTGAGCCAACTTATTCCTTCTCCATAGTCACTTTTGGACAGGAAGAGAGTTCTATCTCCTTTCTCCCAGGTGATTGCTGAGAAAAAGATTTGATGTTCAGCCTCCCATGAATTTCACTGGTTCTCTGGCTTTGTAATATTTATTACTTATATAGTGCTTGGAGTATCCAGTTGTAGTACTAAGATGAAACTGCCTGCAGGCTTACAACCTAAGGTAGGAAGAAAGAAAGTAAGAAGACAAGATTTGGGTATTCATCAACAACTACTAATAGGAAAAGCCTAAGAAATTTTCATTCTTCCTGAATCGCAAAGAGGACATTGGTTTTGATGACTGTCCACTGAAATCATGTGCTCATTTTCAGTGCTTCTGAATACACATTCTGGAGTAAATTATTGGATTATAACTCACAAATGGAGGGGGCAAATTTCATCTCAGAAACTGTGTGTGTATGCCCCTTCTGAAGCAAGGAAATAATGTATGTATATAGATGAGAGAATAGTTGTAAACAGTTGTCTAGATACATTTACTAGACAAACACTGATAAAGTCATCCCATGGCAACTCACTCTAAAAGGAAAAGGAATCCAAGAGGGGTGGGCAAGCACAACTACAAACAATCCCAACCCCCGCAAAAATGTAAAAGAAAAGAAAGGAAGCCCACATGGCCCCACAAAAAATTAAGAGACCACCTGAAAGCAAAATAAGGACATTTAGAGGAGGTGGAAGGAAGGCCAGGCCACAAAGGAAGAATATAACAAACAGCAAGGAATTATAGGGATGGTGTCAGAAAGACTAAAGCAGGAAATGAACTGAGACTAGCTAGGGGTGCTAAAAACAACAAGAAAGCCTTCTACAGATACGTCCATAACAAAAGACAAATTAAAGAGAAGTGAGATCTACTACTCAAAGTCAATGGCAAATCAATAACAAACAACCAAGAAAAAGCAGAGGTGCTCAATTCCTATTTCACCTCAATCTTTTCCCACAAGAAAATCTACAACAAAGAGGAAGTACAAGCTGAAAGTGAAGGATGGCAGCCCAGGATTGACAGACAAACTGTCAAGGAATATCTAGATGGAATACATACGTTCAAATCTCCAGGGCCTGATGAGCTCCATCCCAGATTCATAAAAGAGCTAACAGAAGAACTCTCAGAACCACTGTCTATTATCACTGGGGCTAATGTTTTCCCCATCTTCAAGAAAGGGAAAAAAGATTAACCTGGGAACTACAGACCAGTTAGTCTGACATCAATCTCTGGAAAAATTCTGGAACAAATTATTTAAAAAACAGTCTGCAATCAAAGAAAACGCAATGATTATTAGAAGTCAACATGGATTTCTCAAGAATAAATCCTGCCAGAAGACTCTAATCTCATTTTCTGACTGGATAACCTTCCAAATGAATAGCAGAAACACTGTGGACATACTCATCTTGACTGTAGCAAAGCTTTCAACATAGTGCCCCACAATATCCTGATAAACAGACTAATAAAAAGGGGACTGGGTAGAACAACTATTTAGTCAGTCCACAACTTGCTACAAAATTGGACTCAAACAGAACTCATCAGTGGTACCTTCTCAAACTGGGGCACCACAGGGTTCAGTTCTGCACCAGCGCTCTTCAACATCTTTATTAATAATCTAGATGAGAAAGTGCAGATGACACAAGGCCAATACCCTGGAAGACAGAAAGAAGATCCAGGATGATCTAGATAAGCTAAAACACTGGGCTGAAAGCAACAGAATGACATTTCACAGGGACAAATTTCAAAACCGCCTAGAAAGAAACAAAATGCACTGAAACAAAATGTGGGATACTTGGCTCAGTACTGAAAAAGAGGAAGACCTTGGAGTCGTTGTGGACAACAAGCTAAATCTGCGACAACAATGTGATGCAGCTGCTAATAGGGCAGATGTTATATTGGGATGCATTAACAGAAGTGTTACTTCCTAATCATGAGAAATACTACTGAGCACTGGTCAGACCACTTCTAGAATACTGTTGTTGGCACCAACGTTTAAGAAAGATGCAGAAAAAGTGGAAAGGGTTCAGAGGAGGGCAACAAAGATGATCCAACGCCTGGAAACAAAGACACTGGATGATCTGGGCAAGTTCAGCCTCAAGAAAAGACTGAGAGGTGATATGATTGCAGTCTACAAGTGCCTCAAAGGTTGTCACAAAGAGGAAGGACAAGCTCTCTTCTTACTCATCCCAGAGTGTAGAACACAGAACAACAAATTCAAGTTGCAACAACCCAGATTCAGGCTAGATATCAAGAAAAAAAATCCTAACTGTCAGAGCAATAAAATAGGGAACTACTTGGAAAGGTATTCATGATGAAACTAGACAGACATTTGAGTAGGATGGGGTATATTTCCATATGTGGTGGGAGTGGAAAAATGTAAATGAGTTTTCGGAAGTGGTTTTCAAAAAAATTAGTAAAATATTGAATTTAAACATTGAAGCTGACCCTAGAGTAGCATTATTGTCACTATTTAGAGAACAGATGGGACAAAATACTAAAGAATTGATGATAAATTTATTAACAGCAGTAAGATTAATAATATAAAGGCATTTGAAAATAAAGGGTTAATGTCAAATAGTTAACTGGTATAAAGAAGTCTAGAATATAAATAGACTATTAATGATAAGTTAATTGTGATATTAACTGGAAAAGGGGGTTGATAAGTAAAGTAATTTTGAAAATATTTGGAGACTGTTTAAGAAATATGTTTTAATAAAAGGAAAGGGGTGTGAACCATCACAGGAGTCAGTGCAGTTCTGAAAGGGAAGTGGGACAACCTGAATGAATAAATGATCTTACAATAAATGACTTGATTTGTTGGTCCTGGTGAAGGTAGCATTGGTTGTATTGATTAATTATGTTTATTGGAAAGGTTTAATTATTTTTATTGCTATTATATTAATTGTATCATTTTTGTTAGTTTAATAAAACATATTTAAAAATAAAAAGGAAAAAATAGGAAAAAAACAAATCAGCAAAACTCAAAAAAAGAGTAGCATGTTGTAACACAATGTCCTGCACCCAGTGGCCTCCTTGGCCCCTTCCAGCTCTATTATTCTATGATCTATGATTTATAATCAATATTTGAAAATATTTGCAGTTAGCTTAAAGGACACTAGCAAAGAAAGGATATTTGCTTTCACTCTTATATCTTGCTGCCCTCTTGTGGAATTATTTAGAAACTGAAATATAGCTGTTAGTAACCGGAACACAGACAATTTATCCTGATGGCTTAATTTACCATAGAAAACTTTGAAAATGTTAATTAAAATAATGTGAAGTCACTTCAGTTCAGTAGACATAATTTCCAGAAGACAATTCATTTCAAGTCCCTTCAAGATCTACCTTGATTTATATTTGTTTGTTTTCTTTCTCTCTGTTGTTTTTGTTGGTCTTTTAATTTATGCTTAGGACAAGAAACAATAATATAAAAATGTAGGAGCTACTATGGATCAGAGTAAGGGTACATTTGGTTCAACATTATAAGGTACACTAAGAAGATTCACACAATCAAAGGCTTTAGCATAGTCAATGAAGCAGAAGTAGATGTTTTTCTGGAACTCCCTAGCTTTCCCCATGATCCAACATATGTTGGCAATTTGATATCTAGTTCCTCTGCCTCTTTGAAACCCTGCCTGTGCTTTCTGGTAGTTCTCGGTCAACATACGGCTGGAGCCTAGCTTGTAGAATTTTGAGCATAACTTTGCTAGCATGTGAAATGAGTGCAATGGTGCAGTAGTTTGAACATTCTCTGGCATTGCCCTTCTTTGGAATTGGAATGTAAACTGACCTTTTCCAATCCTGTGGCCACTGTTGAGTTTTCCAAATTTGCTGGCATATTGAGTGTAGCACTTTAACTGCATCATCTTTTCGGATTTTGAATAGCTCAGCTGGAATACTGTCTCTTCCACTAGCTTTGTTGTTGCTTAGACTTCCTAAGGCCCATTTGACTTCACATTCCAGGATGTCTGGCTCGAGGTCAGTGACCACCCCATCGTGGTTATCAGGGATGTTAAGCTCTTTCTTGTATAGTTCTTCTGTGTAATCTTGCCACCTCTTCTTAATCTCTTCTGCTTCTGTTAGTTCCCTGCCATTTTGGTCCTTTATCATGCCCATCTTTGCATGAAATGTTCCCTTCATATCTCCAATTTTCTTGAAGAGATCTCTGGTCCTCCCTATTGTTTTCTTCTATTTCTTTGCACTGTTCAGTTAAGAAGGCATTCATATCTCTTCTAGCTGTTCTCTGGAATTCTGCATTCAATTGGGTGTATCTTTCTCTTTCTCCCTTGCCTTTCACTTCCCTTCTTTCCTCAGCTATTTGTAAGGCTTCGTCAGACAGCCATTTTGCTTTCTTGCATTTCTTTTTCTTTGGGATGGTTTTGGTTGCTATGTCTTGCACAATGTTGCAAACCTCCGTCCATAGTTCTTCAGGTACTCTGTCTATCAGATCTAATTCCTTAAATCTATTTGTCACCTCTACTGTCTATTCATCAGGGATATGATTTAGGTCATACCTGAGCGGCCTAGTGCTTTTCCCTACTTTCTTCAACTTAAGCCTAAAGTTTGCAACCAGAAGCTCATGATCTGAGCCACAGTCAGCTCCTGGTCTAGTTTTTACTGACTGTATAGAGCTTCTCCATCTTTGGCTACAGAGCACATAGTCAATCTGATTTCTGTGTTGACCGTCTGGTGATATCCATGTGTAGAGTCGTCTCTTGGGTTGTTGGAAAAGAGTGTTTGTTATGACCACTGTATTCTCTTGACAAAATTCTGCCAGCCTTTTCCCTGCTTCATTTTGCATTCCAAGGCCAAACTTGCCTGTTACTCCGGTTATCTTTTGGCTTCCTACTTTAGCATTCCAATCCCCCATGATGACAAGGACATCATTTGTTGGTGTTAATTCTAGAAGGTGCTGTAGGCCTTCATACAACCTTCAAGCTAATTAAACTTTGCTTTTTAAGCATCACTCTTGTCTAGAAAATGTCCTTGGAATTGTGAAGGTTTGAAGACCCTCTAGTACCCTTTTCATAATCTTTCCATTGTTATGGGGTGCATTGTGCACCTCTGGTTAACTATACCTATGGTTTCTACCACATTCTTTCATTTCCCATAAATCAAAGAAAGAGATGGGTTATGGATGATGCTCCATATATGATATGTTTAGATATGCTAACACTAGCTTGTTTCATACGAGATTTACTCAAAGAATACATACAAAGCATTGGAGTGCAATAGTGCTGTGTGTTGCTTAAATATTCACCGTCCTTTGACTTTTTTGGGTTTTTTTGTGTTAGAACATGGAATTGAAATGGAATTAATTGATACTGTTACCACTTGATATACACTAGATTCTCAACACTGTGAAGGTGCAAAGCAAGTGTATTGTAGCACAGTGTTAAGTAAACAAAACCATGCTTAAACTTGTTGGTTGCTTAAGGACCCCCTCCCAGTCACTAATAGAAGCACCACTGGCAGCAAATACAGCTGAAAGTCTTCTTAGGTAAGCCGCCATCATTTTTGTGTATCTGGTTCCTGCAGTGTTTGCCCATTCTTGTCATAAAAACTGCTCTAGCTTTGCCAGGTTAGATGAGGAGCATTGGTGATTCATAACTTTCCAGCCTTGCCACATAGTCTCAACTTTGTCCAGGCCATTCTAAGATGCTCAGCTTAGATTGGAGACATTCAGACACTCCGAGTGGAGACATTCACTCTCTTACTTTGGGTGTGTGTTTAGGGTGGAAAATGAACCTCTGTATGGTGCCCGAGTCATTTGCTGGAAAAAGTTTTCCTGTAGAATTGTCCTGCATTTGGCTCCATCAACCTTGCCTTCCAACCTGACCTGTTTCCCGGTCCTTGCTGAGAAAAAGGATCCTCACAACATGATCCTGCCACCATCCTGCTTCACTATGAGAATGCCATTCCCAGGACAATGAGCACTTTTGGCTTTAGTCCAGACATATGGATTGCAGCGAAGCCAAAAAGTTTGATTTTGGTCTTATTATACAAGAGACTCTTTTTCCATATGTTTACTGTATCTCCAACATGCAAACCCAATGGGCTTTCATATGGCACTCTTGGACGTGTTCTCATGCAGTTTTGAATATGCTTTTTATAATGCAACCTTAACTGGGACTTCTGCACAACTTTATCCCAGAGTTTCCATAGCTCCTAGTTTTTCATGGTGGTTTTTTATTTAGAAAGCCTCTCCAAAAAAACTCTGGAGCCTTCCAGAAACAAGTATATTGAACCCATGCGCCACTGGAATTGCACCCAGGTGGACTCCATTCAAGTACTTGGAGTATGTAACTTTTGGAGGCAGTGAGTTGCACCAATACTTAGGGAGTAAATATTTATTGAACCAACACATTCCAGTTTGTATTTAATTTATTTTTTAATAAAGATTTTATTAAGATTTTAAACTAAAAACTAAAAAAACATCAATCATCAAATACATTGGACGTACTGGGTCAGCCCCCTATAACATATCTTTTTAACATTCTGTAATCATATTCAAATCGATTTATAAAAATTTAAAAACATCCTTAAATCTAAGCCAAGTCCCATTTCTCCAGCCAATCATAAAAAAGGTCCCAAGTTTGATAGAAGTCAGTATATTCTTTCTCCTTCAGTAATAGAGTCAATCTGTCAATTTCTGCACAGTCCAGAATCTTTTTTAAAATCAGTTCCTCAGTGGGTAGTTCCTCACTCCTCCAGTATTGAGCAAGCGCAATCCTCGCCACTGTGATTAAATGTAGCCTCAAATACATTTCTTGTTTGCTAATATTTTCCAGTATAATGCCTAACAAGAAAATTTCAGGTTTAAAAGCTAAGGGTTTTTGTAGCATTTCCTCAAGCCATTTATGTATTCTAATCCAATACTTTTTCACATATTCACAGGTCCACCACATATGGTAAAAAGTACCGACATCATGTTTACATTTCCAACATCTGTTTGACATATTTGGCAACATTTTAGCTAACCGATTTGGTGACAAATACCATCTATAAAACATTTTATATAAATTTTCTTTATACGAAGTTGCTAAAGTTACCTTAATATTTCTCTCCCATAGCTTTTGCCACTTTTCTAATTCAATATTATATCCAAAATTTGTGCCCATGTTATCATAGTTTCCTTAACCTGTTCCCCTTCCATTTTCCTGTCAAGTAAGAACTCATTAATTCTTTTACTCATTTTCTCATCTGTTTTTAGCATCACTTGATCAAAGGCTGTTAGGTCTTTATAAAACCCCCATATTTTACAGTCTTTAGCATATTTTGATTGCATCTGCACCTTATACCACCAAGAGATATTAAGTCCCTGTTCTTGTATTTCTTGATCTAGTTTCAGACCTCCATCCTTATCCAAAATATCATCGTATCTGATGATCCCTTCAAAATTCAATACATTTGGATACACAAAAGCTTCCGTAGGTGAAAGCCATCTTGGTAATTTATTATACAATTTTGACTGTAACTTTTCCCACACTGACATTAATGATCTTCTGATAGTGACTTAAAAAAGTCCCATGAGACTTGACCTTCTCATGCCACATATAAGCACGCCAACCCATTTGCAAATCATGTCCTTCAAGATACAAAATTCTCTTATTTTGCAAGGTTATCCATTCTTTTAGCCCAGTTAAAATAGACGCTTGATAGTACAACATCCAATCAGGAAGACCAAAACCCCCATTCTTTTTGGTTTCCTGAAGCATTTTCAGTTTAATCCTTGCTTTCTTTTTTCTCCAAATAAATCTCAAAATTTGAAAATTTAAATCCTCAAAAAAATTTTTATCAATTTTTACGGGAATCATTTGGAACAAAAACGAAAGTTTTGGTAGTATATTCATTTTAACAAGTGCTATTCTTCCCATCAAAGACAGTTGCAAATTGGCCCATTTTTCCAGATCACCTCTAATATCCTTCAGTAATTTATCATAATTGTCTTCTTTCAAAGTTGTCCATTTTGCTGTAAGATAGATTCCCAAGTAGCTAACCTTTTTAACAATCTGCAAGTCCACTTGTTCTTGGAGTCTTTTTTTCCAATCTTGCGTAATATTTTTAACTAAAAGTTTCATTTTTTCCTTATTTATTTTCATCCCCGTAACCTCACCACATTCTTCAATCCGTTGTAAAAGTTGAGGGATTGTTAGAAAAGGTTCCTCTATTATAAAAACCAAATCATCTGCGAATGCTTGCAATTTATAATTTTCATCCCTAATTTTAGTACCTTTAATGTTCTCGTCATCCCTGACATTTCTATTCAAGACCTCTAAAGTCAGAATGAATGATAGGGGTGACAACGGGCATCCTTGCCTTGTACCCTTTTGTATCTCTATAGCCCTTGCAAAAACTTACAGTTTGTATTTAATTTCTATGCCACAATAAAAACACATCCCACCCTCACAGTGCTAATTATCATATGTACATCAGGTGAGTTTCTGCTGTGAGTTGATATATCCTGGCAAAGTTTCAGCCTCTTCTTGCAAACCAAGGCAAAACACTGAAATGACTGAAATCTTGCAGGTCAAAAGGAGCGCAGAGATCACCTTTGCCCTGTGCTCCATCTGCTCTCCACTGGATGCTTGTAATCCACCATGTTCAGAACCTTATAGGCAGCCACAGTGGACGGTGCTGTCTGTCATTCATCCCATTCAGGTAATATACTGATATGAACTGTAAGGAATACAATATAAAAGAAAGCAGAATCTGTCTTGGCCAACAGGTAATATTTTACCCTCCAAGTTAACTTTGTCATGTGTCTAGGAAAAGCAGAGAATGGTTTCCTCCGCTTCTCATCATAATTATTGTGAGGATGGAACTGCATGTTATTTCAGATACTGGAGGGCTACCAAAAAGGCCCTTCTACATTGACTTGTCTCTCTGTCCCTTGTGCTGACCTTCCCTTTGATTCAGAATGAACACCAGTAAACAGTCTTTTTTTGCAAGGGATAAAAAGCCCTACCAAAATCACAGGGATGTCTCTGGGCAAGCAGTGCAGCACAGAAACCTGTCTGACTCAACCCTTGTGGATGCCCTGTGGGCATCAGGTACCCATGATATTGGGACATGAGGTCATTTTTCCCATGAGCAGTGGCCAGCGGAGTAGCACTGGGGAAATACAAAACCTGAAGACATCATGGCATGCGTGAGTTTTCTAAACCAGGAGTGTTTATCAGGCCCAGGGGCCAGATACAAGTGAAACCACAGCCCTTTCCCATGCAGGTTTCTCCAATGATAAAAGGTTGAAATGTCTCTCCTAAGGCTTAGCTACTGCCAGTGGAAGTTGTAAGTTAAAACATGCTAGGAACTGGGCGTCTTCCACTTTTGCCTTTGGCCATGCCCACCACTGGCCCCCATTTTTTTTCCAAACTGCAATTTTGGACTGAAAGAAGTTCAATACCTCTTCTTTAAACATTACAAGGAAGGGAGTAGTATTTGAAACATTCCAGTATCACTCCCTATGCAGAAAATAATTTCGTAAAACACTACCTCTGCAGTCTTATTGCTGGTGAAATGGGGGGTAGAAAAGCCATATGTTTAGAGGACCAAGTTGCTTATTTTGCTGAGTTCCATTCAGTGCATTCCATCTGAGCTGGCTTCTACATCCAGTTTGCAAACTAAGCCAGCCCTGACATTTAATACTGTGATTATCTCCAGCACCTTTTATTAAATAATAAATCAGCGTTTAGCTTTATGGCATCATGTGCTGCCCAAGACAGTCATTTAGCTGGTCAATTTCAGTGCAGCCATAAAGCTCTGAGTAATGGGAGTGCAACTGGTAGCAATTGTGGCTATTTGTATTAGGCAATACTGTATATTAAAGTTCCCAAAGATGCATTCAATTTAGATTTAATAAGACTTAATATATTCCTATGCAAATAAGAATGGATTATTTATAACCAATATCCAGAGAGAGCTAAATAGAGAGCTTCATCCTTGGGGCGGAGGAAGTGTCAGAAACAGTTGAATGTGGTCACTATTATTGTCTTGCTTCTTCTGCAAAGTAGAATGAGGATGCCATCTTTAGCTCCATTCCCTTCAGTAATTACAAGCAGCAGAATAATCTCCTGAATATATTTCATCCTGCTGAATCCGTTCCCATATTGTGGAGAAAATGCAGTGTACATAACACAAAGATGATTTGTGTAGATGGATTTTGATGGCTCTTGAGAAAAGGAAAAGATATGAGAAGTATCCATAATCCCACAAATAGAGTAGCTAACAGTAATGCTTTGTTATTGTGTAGTCCTTCATTCCATGCAAGCAAAGAGATGTCATGAAATATGGCAGCGGAGTTCAGGATCTTGAGAATCTCAGCTTTCATTTAAAAACAAGATGCTTTCCCAGTCTTTTTGGTACTTAGCACACAATTAAGTCAAAGCCAATACAGTTTTGATTTGGTGGAATTTAATGCAAGTGTTACACAAATACTTAAAGCAAAGTCTCCCACTTAAATCAATGGATTTAAATGTCCTTGGCTTTGGTTGGAGATAGTGCTCATTGGGTATACAATGTGTGAGCCAAAGGAGAGACCTAAAAGGATTTCCAACAGTACTGGGAGCAACATTTCCCCCTACGCAGAGTATGAACTCCCTTCCAAAAAACCTGGTGTCATTTAAGTCCAGTCCTGCAAGTTTGGGACCAGCTTGAAAGAGGGGTTGCCTCTCATTCCTGTGCTGCAGATCAAAACCAACATTTAACCATCAGTGCGATTCTTCTGTGGGTGAAAGGTAGAAAACTATGTTCAGTGAATATGGTATTTCAAGTCAAGGATCATCTCCTAATACACTTCCACTTGAAGGGAAGGGTGATAATTACCAAGACAATGGTGCTGCTCCTGCTGGGTGCCCTCCTCCTAGGAATCCAGAGGCAGGAGGTGGAGTAGGACCATGGCTAGCTTCTTGCTGCTCCAAGGGGGTGCAGAATTGCAGTAGGTGCAAAGTTGCTGGCTCCAGCCTTTGGATCTTAACCCTCTTTTTCCACTCATCAGTTGCTCAAGCCTTTTCTTCTATACCCCGCCATTATTTTGACCAGGCTTCCTGACAACAGCTCAGTAATACCTGTGATCCTTGCACTCTATGGTTTGCAGTCACACAAGTTTGTGTCATCTACCTCAGTGCTGTTCTTGATCTAGAGGAGATTAAGTATCATAAAGCATAATCCAACAGGACTGCTGCTCTTTAAGCAGAGGTTTCCAAGAAGGGAGCTCTCTATTCATCCAAAACATGGCAAACAAGATGGGTGGAACAACAGAAGCAAAAACACTTGTCCCAGTTTAAGACACATTTTAAGCTAGAGGGACCTCTTGGCCCACCTAGGTTCCTTGCCTCTCAGAAAGAAGGATGGGTAGCAAAAAGGCTCAAAGACCTATCAGATATACAGTTGTCCTTTCATCTGCCCAGCCAGGGCCCCACCCCCTTTTTTGCCCAGTCTGTTCCTCTTATGAGGTGGAAGAAGAGATTTCTGCAGTGGCTGGGAGGGGTGAGGTGGCAAAGTCCCCCTTCAGAATCCTTGCTCCAGATGATAGCTTTGCCTAGGACCACTGGAAGGGGCAGAATTGGCTCCATCCTCCTCCCCCTGGGATGCTTTCCCAAGCATCATGCAGTTGCTCTGTTGGTGTTGCAAATGTACAGCCGTTGCTTTTGCTGATCTGGAGGAAGATGCCTCCATCAGCTTGCTTTGCCTCATATAACAGTCTTGCTGATTTCTGGAAGGAGGGCTTCATGCACCACACCTGCCTCTAGCCAGTTAGGGCCATGGCACCGGGTGCAGCTTCTCTCCCTTTCTCCAAAAATAAAGGGGAAAGAAGACACAGTGCTGTTCTGTTAGAAGGAATGGGAAGTTCATGTGTGCCTTTTATATCCTTGCCTAGGCTACTGTTTCTCTGTTTGGTTAAGGATCCCTTGATATATTCTTTCTTTTTGTGATCTTGGTGAGATGTGGTCTCCTCTCCCACTGCCCTCAATTTCTTTTACAAATAGACACTCTTTCAGGTTCATTAGAAGCTCAATGTCCTTTAATAAAATAAAACTGTACAAGGGAAAATGGGAAGAGATGGTAACATCAAAGTGCCATCTCATTTCACCAGTCCTTTCACTTCTCCCATCATGGGTTGGATTCTCACCTGTTCCTTCCCATTATCATCATTGTGTGATGTTACATTAGTTGCTTTTCAATGCTGCCTTTGAAAAAGGCTGTACTGTGTCAGGAGGATACAAAATCAGGATGACCCTCCCCAGCCCCGTTTAAACAACATTGCTTTATATCGTGTTGCTCTATCGACATAGTGCACTATTCTTCCAATACTGAAGAGTATTTGCTTCCTTCCCAAAGGAATGTAGCTGTTTGATCCTTTTATCACTTGCTCTTTTCCCTTGCACATTAAAAATGATGATTGCATTTAAATTGGTAAAAGAATATCCATCTGTGCAAAATTCATTGGAATGGCAAACAAAATGGTGTGTGTATGTTTGTAGAATAGAAAGTGGGGAGGGGGGAAAGAACCTAAAAGAGATTTTTTTTTTAAGCTAACAAAAATTATACAGAAAATGTAGCTTGTGGGGAAATGCTGAAGGAACTGAATATGTAGAAAACGGAAGATTAAGAGGCAGAGAGGGAAATGCTGTCAGTTTTCAAATATTTTTATAACTCCAGGAGCATTTCTGTCTCATATGTTTTCTCTGTGTATGAGCAGTTCCATTACCACAAGGGTAATGTTATGATATGCTGCGTTTTTTGTACAGAGCATTGACATTGCTGGGCATTTAGAAGATTCAGGGCCAAAGTCCATAAGAGGCAAATCTGCATATGCAAATTTAGAAATACCTGCTATGGTTTCTTTAAATTTTACAACAGACAAACACATCAAATTATTTTTCCTCAAAATAATCTCAGATAAAATATCATCCAGAACTACTAGGGGGAAACATTCTAAGCTTAATGGAGAGATTCCCCTTTTCAGGATGTACAAAAGGAAGAAGTAACTCTTCCCTCCCCAGCTGTAATACCACTTGAAAATTGCCAGTGTGGCAATTAAGAAAGCTTCCATTAGAATCAATGCACCCGCAGGGCTCTAGAAGAATGGATCCAGGCCACTAAGAAATAGATTTGGGGCTAGGTCTGATCTTCATACATTTTGGGGTGTTATCATTTGAGTCAAAATGCTGTTGCTTTAGAGCACCATCCTCTGCATGTTTAGACAGACAGTAAGTCCATAAAACCCCCAGCATTCCCCAATTAGTTATGCTGGTTAGGAAATGCTGAGAGTTGTAGGGCTTTTTCTGTGGAAATATGGATATGTTTACAGCCTGAACCATTCTGTGAGCTGGCTCTTTGGTCCCAATACGTGTCAAAAGAGGGGATAAATAAATAAAAAAACAAATATTGCCTATATAAGGCAATCCTACTTTAAATTAGAATGGCTAATGATTACTGGTACAGTTTAACTTCAAGGATTTGCCTTTTGTTTCTAGTTTTCTGATGTCTGGCAAAGCTGGAGATGGGCTTGTTTGAGGACATAATTGCTGGACCTTCATTGTCACATTTGTTTAGAAATACAAGTGGAAAGAAGAGCAACATAAAATTATGTCTTCTGTTTATAGTCAGCTGTGTTACACTCATAAGCATATGAAGACAAACCAGGCCATTGGTTCTTCTAACTCCATATTATGTATTCAGACTGGTTAGGGGCTCTTCAAAGCATTTAACTGGGACTTGCCGTTTGGCACCTCTGGAGGACATCAGGTTGAGGAAAAGTGATTATACAAAAGATGTACTGCTTCACTGACTATGCTCCATCATTCACCATCTTATTTTGTTTGCAGTGGGTGTGCAGTGATCCTTCCCCTGCACTGCCCTGTTTAATTATACTGTTTAATTATTTTATCCATACAATTTATTCCTTAGAATTCATTGCTCCTGCATTCCAATAAATTCCCTTAAAAGCATGATGCATGTTTACCATAGCTTGCCAATGAGCATGCTGACTGATCCAAAGGAAAGAAACATAATCTAAGAAGTATATATACTGTATCTCCTCTATGTATACTTAAAAAGTATGTGTGAATGTGTATCATATAGGTTATCCTTATCATGCAGCCAGGCTCTTGTTGTTGGGAAAGGGATTAGTATCTTCTAGTTGAAGTACATGAAAGTTTTACAAAATACTTACTCAAACTGCAAGGCTGCCAACATCTGATCTAACCCAGTAAGGCTACTTAAGATTTTACTGTATTCACAAGATCTAGTCTCCTTGCATGCACTTGCAGCTTTAAGTTTGTAAGAGTCTGTTGGAAATCAGTATGTCTGGAAGGGAGGCTGTCCATGCATGTCTTGCTAGGAAGAGAGAGAGAGAGTTCCTTTGAGGAAAATTCCCAGATGTGGGAGGAATTGGGTGTGGTTAGACAGGTGAGTTCCCATTAACCCTTTCCTCACTTTATAACATTATGCATGCAAAGTTGCCCATACCCATACAAATGTATGCACATTTTCTTCTACGGAATGAGTTAATGAGTCCTTAGATCATCAGAAGGGTGTCTTCTGATTAACTATCTTATAAAAGGTGTTCATGTGAAAGAAACTAACCTCAGGTGCATCATTAAGACTCTGTCACTACACTCAGCTCAGCCTCCTCTGATCTAAATGCTATCAAGATCTTTCACCAATGGGACTGATGAAAGTAATGATGTCAGCAGGGACAAGGTATCCATGATGATTCACCCCAAAGACGAGGCTCATGAGAAATTATCTTCTGATGATGTGTGCAAGAAGCATTGCAAATCCTGGAGACCTTTCTGCACCATTGAATCCACCTGTCACTCCACCATTTCATTGACAAATGTGACAGTTCTTTCCTCTGGATCATTCAGCATGCTGATTGGCAAGCTATAGTAAATTTTGGTCTTTGTTGCCTGTTCTCGTGTGCCATATAATTGCTGGAAACTTGGCTTCTTACAGACTGATGGGGAGCAGCTGATTAATTTCTCTCCCATTGCAAAATTATCCTCCAGGAGGGTTAGCCTGCCACTACCACTTTCTCCAGCCAGATGGCCTGGCTGAGGCAATGGGAGTTGTAGTCTAATATAATCTGCCACAGGACAGCTGCGACAATTCACACAAACTGGAATATATTATGTTGAACACCAAGATATGAAATTCAATATTACTAGGGGAACCCTTATTTTTCAAACTATTCCAGCAAACTATTGATGCATCTTGTGATTTGTATGTGTGCACCACATTTCAGCTTTCTGTCTTAGAATTCAGGTTAGGATCCTGGAATCTTCTAACCATTTGGAAATATCTCCAGAACCCCATGTTTTTAGAAAAAGACTTTCAAATGTCAGCCTTTCAGACTTTTCCAGTAAACTCAGAATGCCTTGGCATACTGCTTTCCAAATAACTTGGAAGACCTGTAATTGTCTGGGAATATACTTTGAGAATAATCAAAGAGAGGTGTGTCAATGTTCTGCTTTCAGAATATTCTAATCATCAGGGTCTCACATATACCAAATACCAGAGCAATAGTTCATTAGAAAGTGCTCTCACACAGTTTCTATCAGTATATAAGGATGCAGTTCTATGAGGGTTTAGATAGAAATGAGTGCCTCAATTCCCAGCATGACTGTCTGAATGGATGCTGTAAGATGTAAGAACACACACACACACACACACACACACACACCCTTAATATGCCTAGGAAGTCCCTATGTGTATATGGGTATGTTCATGTATGCATGCGCACACACACAGGAAAGCTTGAAGAACTGCATTTATTAGTTGATCTACTGAAAAGGCTCAAGGAACACCGGGTTCTGAAGTTGGTGCCGCCTGAACTACAGTGAAATGTACTGTCACTAAATTAGGGCCCCTCACAGCTGCTGAACATTATATTTGTCACTGCCAAAATATGCGAAATTCATCTGCATCTTTCTCAAATTTCTCTGATGTATTAACAATATTTTTGTAATTTCAAATAAGTGATTTCACAAAAAGAAGTCTGCATAACCTGCTTTTTCTTTAGCCTAGCAATTCATAGTCTTTTTCTTCTTCAGTTTTCCTTGGAAAGCAGATATGTCTAACACCAGAAAGTGTTAATGAGATTAAAATTTATTGGTCAAGAAACAATAAATCTTAAGTCTTAAGATCATATAAAATTCAATAACTCTGAAAGGAATAGAAAACCAGAGTGATTTCATTAATTCTCATTCTCTTAGAGGATTCTTTTTCATTTTGCTATTTTCTTAAGAATGAATTGATTTACACAAATAAGTATTAAAACTACATGCTATTGTACAACTGTACAAGTAGTTAGATTTTGTCAAGTCTTTTCCAGAGAGCTATTAAAAATAGATTATGCATATTTTTCACAATTTTCTCTCGAAATCAGATTGCTTGTATTGTTCACTGAAACTGCAACTATTCTGACTTTTGGATTTTGCTCAATCTAAATTCATTTTCAGTGAAGTAGATTCGTTCGGCAGAACTTTAAACAGGCATGCAATCAGCAGCTATTTATTATGTAGGGGAAAGATAAAATAGCCCCTTATGCTTCATATGAAAATCCAACTTAAGAGTTTTCTTTGTACTATAACTCAAATCTGAGCCAGATCAGAGTAATTGTTCTGTTTATGACCTGGCAACGTTATTTTCATACACTTACAAAAATGCATGATAACTTCTGTTTCATTGCAGGATTTTAGAGCCTTGTGTACACATTCATTTCTTGCAGTAAGGAACACATTGAGGATGAAGACTGAGCTTATGCCTAATGGCCCGTCTTATGGACAAATACCTTTTCAAGCTGTCATTTACATTGGCTGTATGGTCTATACTCAGGGCCAAGAGGGGGGGAGTGAATATGCATTAAGCACTTGCATGTCAGTTAGGGTTTGCAGCATTTATGCAGGACTCATGTAATCCTGTTTTAAATTCATAGATTTCCAGAGTCAGCTGTGTTTCTTCCAGACTTTGGGAACATAGGAAGCTGCCATATATCCAGCTAAAGCATCGGGCCATGTAGCCCAGTATTGTTTGAATTGGCTGCCAGCAAGGGCTCTCAAGGATTTCAGGGAAGATTCTTTTCCTGCTTTACTTGGAGCTATTTCTGCACACAACAGAGAAATTGTTTACATTTCTGCATGCAAAGTATGGACTCTGCCACTAAGCCATGGTCCCTCCCCAAATCTTCAAACAGCCATTGGATTTCAACATATATGATGCATGAGTAATTAGTAATGAATTCATTCACTAGGTAAGATTAAAATGTCCTAAATATAATTTAGAACAATTTATTTTCCCCACTAAAAATAATGTCATCATTTGCTAATTGGCATGTGTCTGTAAATGTCACTTGTGAGTATATTGGTAGTACCTCTCTTCTAACATGCAGGTTTCATTGGACTATTCCATTCCATGTTTTCAAGGAATATAATGTCTGACTTAGCTTTTTTCCCAAACCAAAGCAATTTGCTATAGTGAAACTGCAACAACTGGGAAGACCACCATGATCACCTTGAGCCACCTTGAGGGGGCATCCTGCATAGGTGCAATAACAGAAATGTTATTACTACACAAATATGTACAGTGCAAAACATACTATTATTTTATGCCAACTGGCACTTACTTTAATTAGACCACTGATTGGATGCAGGAAATAGGGAGATTGCATTGACTTAATTTCAGTTGCATAATGAATTGTGATCTTTGCTTCAAAAATCTGGGATTTTATCTAGACTTCTTCCAGTTAACAAGGATTGGCCACCCAAACCTTCTATGCAATACTGCTTTAGGACTAGGATGGCTTGTTCATAGCCTTACTTCTGCTTCTCATAACACCACTCAGCCATTCATAAATCAATAATTATAAAGACGTCGCTTTATTATACTCTGTGAGGAAACTCACTCAGAGTGTGAGCTTCTGCTACTTAAGAAAGGTAAAGGATGGTGGAGAAAGTATCCAGGAAGAAAACCTAAATATGCTGCATGTAACTGTAGATAATTTTGGTCCATTACTTTATCTCATAAAGCACATATTATGTGTTCACATCTATCCTAGATGAAATGAGAGACTGTTCTTATATTTTATTCATATCATGCATTTGTCATAAAAATCTCATTTGTTGTACACAAGAACCCTCAAGGTTCTGTTCTTCTACATAAAGAGGTAGCTTGAATGGCCACATTGACTGCCCACTACTATTGCCTTGAAGAGCTAAAACAGTGGACTCTTACAATTCTGCTGTTGCAATTCCTCATTCCAAATGAAGTCATAGTTATGGAAATGGATGGTGGTAGAATGTGAATTTCAGTCATCATGGCAAAAGCAAAAAAGAGGGAACAACTTTCTGAAAGGAACATTCTGGCAAATAACTCAAAAAGCAGAAACCAAAGGCCTGGCTGAGTTCGGACAACTAAATTTATGTTGATTACGGAATTTGTATGAGCAAACCCCAGGCATAAGTCAAAAGGAGCTATTCAGATGGGCTGCCTTACTTCTGAACTGTTGACTTACAAGAGCTTCCACTTAAACTTCACTCCCATTTCCTCACAAGGTCGCTCCCATCCAGTGAAGTCAGATGAGATAAGCTCAGGATTCTGCACTATTGAAATTCTAGAGTGAAATTATGGCATAGCTGGTGTGTGTGTGTGTGGGGGGGGGGAACGGACACATTTCAGCCCTGGGGCCACCTTCAATTTTGAAGACACTCTTGAGGGCCCAATTCCAGTGGTGAGCAGAGCCAAAAGCAAAGGGGGCAAAACTGAAAGCAAAAGCAATGGAGCCAAAATTCCAAAACTGCCAGGACAGTTTAACTGAAAGCTCCAACTAAACCTTAGGAGGTACATTTCAGCCTTTATGATAGGAGACACAACCTGTGTAACAGCTGGAAAGCCATCAATGATTAGCTGTTAGGGGTAAGATGTGGCCAAAAAGGGAGTGTGGCCATCTTGGGAACTCCAGAGCTGTACTGGTACTCCAGGGGGACCAGATTTCACCTGAGGTTCCCACCTCTAGCAAAGCATATAGGAGATCAAGAAGTCACCCAGGAATTTATTTATGTATTTAAACCATTTCTATGCCACTCCATTCGCAAAAAGCCTCGGGGCGGCTTACAACAGCAATAAGGAAGCCCCTGTTTCAAATGTTGCCAAACAAATGCATGAATGAGCTACCTTTAGCAAGGTGCTGTTTCTTTAGTACACAGGAGGAGGAGCAGGAGATAGGTGGATCAGGAAGTCACTGATCTGCTGAAATCAGACCTCAGCTCCAAGTCTGAACCAGAGCCTGTTAACCTTTTAAGCCAGAGCCCCCACCTTCAACCAGGGCACACACACTGATCCAGCATCTTCTGAGGCATTTTCCCCTCAAGAACTGCTTCCTGTTACGCCAGTGGCTTCATGCTACCTGATTACCAGCACAGTCAATGAAAAGGCAGGCGCAGGAGACCTGCTATGTGTCTGCCCAGAGGGCTACCCCAGTAAGAATGCCCAAGCTTCAGGAAGCAAGCGAAGTCTGGAAGGGAAAGTCTGGACTGGGACAATGGCAGATGGCCGGAAATGTCAAGTTGCCTGCTTGGAGCTATCCAAGGTCCTGCAACTTCTGCCCTGCACGACATGCCTGCCAAAGCCACACATCAAGTCTCTTTTCCACCACATGGACACCTCACAGGCAGGATGGGACACTGCTGCTTCAGGCCCCCATCCGCAATATTTGTATGCCACCCAATTGTGCCACAGCACCTCTGGGCGGTTCACAACACAAGATTAAAATACAATAAAATAGAATATAGAAACAGTATCGTATATAGAAGTTCTTTCTGACAGGTTGTTCATTAAGCATTTTGATCATTGTGCTAGATATGCCTTCCTCTATGACCAATACAGGTCATTAGGAAAGAGTAGCATGACGTACATAACATTACATCATCTAACAATTCAGGAATTCAGTGGATCTCTTCTTAAAAATCTCCTCGCTCTCCACGTTACAACCGCTAATGTGGAAAAGTCAACTTTAAGCCAGAGTTAGCATATTAAGAGTCAGTATGGTTTCCCTGCAAGCAAGGGCACTGAAACTAATCTGATTTACTGTTTAGACATGCATGTCAGTTACTTGTTTCTTGAGCAAGAGGATGAAGGAAGCAATCAGGGTGGCTTGAAAAGATGTTTTCCAAGAGGAAGACTTCTCCATCCTGAGATGCCTATAAAGGATGGGATATAAATGCTTTAAATAAATGAATAAATAAATAAGGCAGGGAGCATTTGCAAGTCAGAGAGAAGCAGTTGAAGAAGAGGGTAGGTAAGGCACGCAAGCAGCTGAAGGATCTCTGAGTTGCTGACATTTTGCTGAAACCCTGACAGGACACTTCCTCTTCCACTGAAACCACTGCTTCCAGTTCCAGAATGGTACTGTAGGTTTAGCACACACTGGTGCATATGTACATAATCGATGCATTGAAGGAGACAGTGTATATGTACATAATCAATCTGAAAACATCTGGGATATATTGGCAGAAATAGCACAAGGAGGACAGGTCAGGGTGTGCTTCCTGTGGCACACTGTTAAGTCAGCCATTAGAATACTGAGTATTTATTTATTTATTTATTTATTTATTTATTTATTAAAAGCTTTTCCACCACTGATGTCTCAGGACAGCTTACAAAGAAAGAACAAATAAAGTAAAATAAAACCAAGCCTAGTACAGATCGCTTCTTTGGCTGCAATCCTATGCCCAATTTTCTGGCTAAGAGTCATTGAACTCAACGGGTCTTACTTCTGAGTAAAAGTAAGATCACACTGTTCTCATTTGTTTCATGCAGCCATTATACAGTCAGTTGGCATGAGGAATAACTGCAGTAAAATTCAAATAGCTGAGCTCTGCAATGTATAGCAAGCTATTCATGCAAGTTTCTTTCTGTCCCTTTTCCCATTTTGTTTATATTCTGTGATCTAATAGAGCTTTATATCATTTCAGTTGTTAATAACCCCTCTGTTATATAACTAATCCTTTTCTTAAATCTTATTAATTTGTTGGCCTTAATAATGTCTTCTGGCCATTCAGTATAATGCATTTATTTTTAAAAATAATCATCCCACAGTAATGCAAAGCAGCCACACGGCCCTGGGTTGTATCATAAGCCTATTGATCACTAAGGAGCAGTTCTGTCCCTTAGATGAAATGGGAAATGTTCGATGCAAATAAGTGAGATTCAGAGAGTGAATTTGGTATTTGTTTAAGTGCATTTTTAAAGCTTGCCAGACCATACCAGTTCAGCATTAAAATGTTCAGCTTTCATTTCTGAGAGGACAATTATAAAGGGGTGTCATCTAGGATAACATTAGAAAAATAACAAAGGAATGAGAAGATTGTATTGCATTTAGAAAATGGCTACTATTGGCAAATTAGGGGATATGGACCTAATGACAAGCACTTGCTGTGAAAGCTGGCAGTGAGCGAGGTAGACATGTAGAATGGGCTGAGAACCTGTTCACACATGCATGAGAGTAAGCCCTACTAAATTTGGTGGTGCTTACTTCTAAGTAAATGCACATGGCTTTGCACTGTGGTTCTAGGACCTGCTTACTCATAAGCATGCATTTGCAGTGGCAATTTATTACCGGATGAGTCCCGGCTGCTGAGCATTCGCAGGGGATAACTGCCGGACAACCAGCTGTAGCATCCTCCTGTTTATGCTGATTGAAGGAGACAGTGCAATTGCTTGAGGTGTAGAGTTTAACTAGTTCTGTCGGGCAGAAATATCTGGATGGAGTGCCCTTTTGAAAAGCAAAACCATCCATCCTCCTCTGCACACTTCAAGGAGCTATGGGGCATGTGATAATATGTCTCAAGGAGAAGCAGAAAGGAACAGCAGTAGTTTATTCACCACCAAAGTGGCAGTACAAACGATGCATGCCAGTGCTTTGCTAGTAGTAGTAACCTGCTGCTGTTTGGGAAAGCATACCTCGGCAACACCCGATGGCTACTTGACAGCCCCAGGCACCAATGCACTGCCCCCCGCAACACACATCTTTGTGGGCACCCACCAAGGTGCCTTACCTCTTCTACCTTTTCTTTTTAATTAACGTGTTTCTGGGACTGCTGTGCAATTAGTTTCTGTTGATGCTGAAAACCATGGATTCAAAGGAGTTGTTCGCTGTGTTATAGCTGTGATCCAGTTCTTCCTTGTACTCAGTTTTTTTGGGCAGGATATTTAACCTTTGCCACACCTCCCATGGCATCCATTTTGTGACAATGCTCAGGGCAATTTCTCAAACTGCCAAATGGACCACAGCCTAAGAAGGTTAGCTAGGCCTGCTCTGGAACATACATCCCTCTCTGACACCTAATGCAATGGTTGTATTTTTATTGTTGTTATTTAGAGTTTTTAGTAATTGCACACACTTTTTCCATGTATGACATCTCTACAGCTATCTCTATAGCTACCTTTTATATAAATAATATTGCAAGGAAGAATGCCATGTAGGGTATGCCCTGCCCCTTCCCAGGATAAAAGCATACTCCATTCCGATTCCTATCACTCAGTTCATCAGTCCCCACCCTGATCAGCTCACCTGCCTTCTACAGTCACTAAATTCATTGCAGTGTCAGGGTGGTAGTGTGTTTTTTTGGGGGAGGGGGCTCCTTTCCTCTTAGAACTTTTGTTTTCCACAGCTTTTTTGTACTTCTTCAAACCTTGGGGTTTCCCTACATATACTGATACCTCTTTCTTCTGTGTTGTTATTGCCAGTTTGGCTATATAAGGGTCTGCAGTGCCTGTTAGTATATAGGATGAACATATGTATTCCATTTATTTAAACTCATTTAATAATCATTTCAGGCTTCTCTTCATGATGCATTGGCCAACAGTCAGTGACTGGCCCAAGGTCACCGTGTGGGCTTATTTATTTACTTATTTATTAGATTTATATCCTTTTTTCTTACAATGAGCTCAAAGCAGCTTACATAATTTTCCTGCTCCTGCTCTCAATCTTATTCCTACAACAACCCTGTGAGGTAGATTTGGTTGACAGTCTGTGACAGGCCCAAAGTCACCTATTTGGTTCCATGGCTGAGTTGGGGCTAGAACCCAGATTGCTCCCAGTCCTGTGTTCTTATAACAAAGAACTCCTGAGTCCCGTTCAAACTCTCTAACAACTGGAATGCCTTATTTGTATAACAGTTAGAGGGAACATGACATTTGATGCAATTCTGGATTTCAGTGCAAAGAATGGAATTATGAACAAGCTTCTAAAAAGGGAGGGAGTCAGAATTATTGCTTTGCCTAAATGTGGAGGGTACTATAGCCTCCTTAGCATTTAAAACCTCTGCTTCTCAGTTCTGATGTTGATTCCTTCTGTATCTAAGTAGCATATAGCTCAAAAGGAACACAGGGGAAAATGTTTTCTTGTTTCTTGTGTCTCTGCAGAGAATTATTGGAATGCAGCATCATTTGTTAAACAGTCTTCATATCTCCACTTCTCCACCTTCCAAGGAGAAACTAGTGCTGATATTTCTTTCTATTTCAAAACGGCGGCCCCTGATGGAGTGTTTCTTGAGAATCTGGGGAATGCAGACTTCATCAAACTTGAGCTAAAATGTAAGTTTATTCCCAGCATTAGTGATGATATTAGAGGTAAAGTGCTGAGCTTCTACTCTTCTACATGTTCTGTAAAACCAACAACTCATCAATGCAGTACCAATAAATGACTGGGTCTCTTTGCTCTGTTTGCTTTTTAGGATGAGTTTTAAACTCTGAAGGACAGATTTAACATTTAATTTTTAGATTATTATTTTAATTATGTTGATATCTTACCTTTCCTCCAAGGAGTTTAAGGCATATATATGTTTTTCATCACTGCTATCACTTCCACCTCAAATTTAATCTTGCCACAGCTCTACAAGGAACTTTAGGCTGAGAACTGTGAACATTATAACTGGGCACAAGTTTGAACCTGGCTCTCCCTATGCTTAACCAATATACTCCATCAGTTCCCAGTGCTGTTAGTGCACACTAACCTGACACTCCAGGGTCTTCAGGCTAAACTTCAGTTGTTCTGACCACCAGGCAAGCCTAACCAAGAAACTTTTACAGGGATCTGGAAGTTTCTCCTGTCTATTGTACCCAGACTTCCTTGGGTGTTAATCAATTAATTAATTTCTACACTGCCCATAAGGCAAAAACAAACTGCACAAAATAAAATAATAAAATCAGTAACATTAAAATTGAATATCTGTAATAGAAAAACAATAGCAGGCCTACAACAACTGCATTCAAGTAAGTTCAATGGTACAGCAGCAGAACAAAAAATACAACATAAACACAGAGTTAAAATTGGTTTTAAAAGAATTCAAATCATTTAATTATTGTGATCCACCCAGAGATAAATAAATAAACTATTTCATTATTAGGTAAATAAAAAGGTTTTTGCCTGGCACCAAAAGGAATAGAGTAGGCATCAGGCACACCTCTTCAGGAAGCTGATTCCACAGATGGGGTGCCACAGTTGAAACGGTCCTTCTGCTTATTGTGACCCTCTTTATTTCCTTAAAAGGGGCTCACTGAGAAGGATTTCAGACTATAACCTCAAGGTCCAAGTAGGCATATATAGGAGAGGGTGTTCCTTTAGATTTAAAGCCATTTGGGGCTTTAAATATTAGTGTTAGCACTTTGAATTCGGAATGAACTTCAACAAGTAACCAGTGAAGTTGGCAGAGGACTGGCATAATGCATTCATATCTTCCAGTCCTTGCCAGCAGCCTCACTGCCCTAATAAAATTTTGTTGACTATGTTGTGAGCCACCCAGTGAGCCTGTGGCTTATGGAGTGACATATAAGCCAAATGACCAAATATTAAATATTTTTAACCAACTGAAGTTTCTGGACCATCTTCAAAGGCAACCCCACATAGAGTGCATTACTCTATGCATAGAGTGCATTATTACATAATCCAAATGAGAGATTACCAGAGCATGGATGGCTGTTGCTAGGCTCTGCCTCTCCAGATAGGGTCGCAGCTGGTAAATCAGCCTGAGCTGATAGAAGATGCTCCATGCCACTCTTGCAACAGTTCAGGGTATAGGAGTACCCCCACATTGCAAACACTGTCCTTTAGGGGAAGTGCAATACCATTCAGGACAGGTTGATTGTCACCCCGTTGAACAGATGATCGCCCCACCAAGAGCACCTCCATTTTATCTGGATTAAGTCTCAATTTATTAACCCTCTTCCATTACCAAGTAGGTTGGCTAGGTTGGCTCACCTCCCTACAGTTCCCTCCTTTTGCCAAAGCTGGATAATACCACCTTTCAGTCAACAGAACAGGTTCTCCTGCTTTCTCATATGATTCCATCTTTCAAACATTGCCAGCAAGGCAGTGGAGTCTGCCATCAGTAAGCCTCAACCATGTTCCTATGTCAGCATATGACTCAGGTAACTGCAAGCTTTGCTTCAGCACATAAAGGTAATATATGGTTTGCAAATTACACTCCTTGCAATCAATCATTGAACCCTTGAAAGCTAGTTAAGACAGAAGTTGCACTAGCTGCGCACATTAGACTAGAGAGCAGGTCAACATTCCCTTATAATGGTATGACAATGAAGGGAACTATATGGTGACAGAACCTTCTTCAGCTTGTTAAATGTGCACAAAACTCAGGTGTATTCCTCCAACTATAAACAAGGCCTTCATGTACTATAAGCTAAACCACAAACTTTATAGCCTGAGCGAAAAGAATATACTTGTGATTGGAAAAATCTGCTTTTCGAAAGCTGACAAGAGGTGCTGTCACAAAGAACACATTGATAAATGCAGCAAGGAGTGTGGCTAAAGTGTGTGGCTGGCCCATTTATCATACACTTCTCCTTCCCGCTTTTTCAACTTGTCAGCATCCAAAGATCAGATGGCAAAGATGGAGAATTACCTCAGACTCCATTTTACATACCTCAGAAAATTTGCAGAACATAATTACTTTCACAGCTGATGGTCAGTTGACACCTTCAAGGTAACTTAAGTATAAATCATTTTCAGAAAACATAGTCACTCATCCTTTTATTAGTTTCACTGGCTTTTCTTTCATGTGTTCTTTGCAATTTTATGCCTACACTTTTTTTCAGTAAACTTAACAAGGAGACAGTATTCAGATGCCTGTGCTTATCTTGAGCATTAATCTATCAGTGTTATCTAGAGGTAACACAGAGCCCACACATTGCAATCCAGAAAATCCTTTGCTTTAAAAAAATTAGAAATTTACTGCTAATAATAATAATAATCAGTTTGGCATAAACTCACAAAGAGTGGTTCAGAGATTGCAAAGACAATTTGAAATAAATGTGTGATCAGTTTGTAGCCTATACACATCCATCAGCACACACACACATGCACACACATAAGACACAACAGCTTCCAGGATAAATGAATGCTGGTAATATTTTCCCATCAAATGCTGTATAATGCTTCCAGGGGAATAAATCAGTAGCATGCACATTGTAATTAGTCATACGTTTACTGATGAATTGTTCTGGGCCTTTTCCATTTTCACCAGTTTCATACTAGCTCTTTCATCTCCATTTTTTCTTGTAACAAACAATAACAACAGTGGTATTTCTCTGCAACTCCTGTACGGAGCATGTTTCTTTGTCGAGTCAGTCATGTTGATCTGATATGCCAGCTGTCTGCAAGCTGCACTGGGATTGCGACTTACCCCATCCTGTCTCCTGCTTGAACATGAACATCAAGGCAGGAATTAGTAGCAGGAGCAATTTCCAAAAAATCATCTCTGATGGGCATCTCTTTCCTATGTTACTTTTGCCTTGTTCCTAAGCTAGCATTCAATTGCAAAGCCAGACATATCTGGACATGCTTGGAGGTTCTGGTTTGCACCAGCGTCTTCATCAATTGATGGTTGCCACATCAGCATTGACTTGCATATGTGAGCAAGACTTTGCAGATTAAAACCCATGGATTGAACTTTTATACAGATTCATATCGTCATGAATGTAATCATTTTCAATGGAGTCAATACATTCATGCTGTAAATCATCAAGAACAAAGACTTCTAGTGAGAGAGAGTCCAAGTGATGTACATGCATATATGAACCAGCATTCAGACTCATGGGAGTATTACTTCATGCTGTGAATTGATTGCTTCTGCCTGAAAGGATGATTGTTCTGTGATGACTGAGAGGTGGTGACCATTTATGAGCTGTGGAGTGGCATCTCCTGAGTTAAGGAAAGTTTTCTGGGCACTTGCAATCATAGACAAAAGTTGCCTCCATAATTAATCCCTTTCATTTTGCATATATAATGTACAGTATAAATGTATCTGTGTGGTGAATTTTCCTTCAGAGTTTTCAGGGGGGTTTTTCAGTGACTGCCACCGTGAAAATAAATATAAGGCAAAGAATTGTCTGGGGAACAAGAACCAAGGCAATTAGTAGCCTGATGGACAACTGGTGGTCAGATCTTGCCTGCATAGCAATTTTGTCTGGTTCCTATTGACAACAAATTTGATTAAGATGTAGTAATGTCTCTTTGGATTTTGTTTAATGGCCCAATTATGCATGCGTACATGGGTTCTATAACTCAGCAAAGATGATTATTGAGCTTATTACGTAGCTTGGTAATCCATAAAGACATGGAGTTATGCGGCCACATATGTTTCCATACCCTAAATGACGTCATGGAGAATACAGTGGTTTATGTGAATGCTGGAGTTATAGTATTATTTTAGTATTGTTATTATATTTGCACACCACATTTTTCCTTGTACAAGGCAGTTTTCATAACCCTCCTCAAGGAAGTAGAATTTAACCTCACATATATTTATGTTTCTTTTTACATCAGTAAATGCTCTTTCCTGACTACCACCACTGCTTTAAAAAAAAGTTTCATGGAAAGGTTAAGGAGATGTTGTCCTAGTTCAGAGCAAATAGCATTCTTAAGCCTTTTTTCAGGAAACAAGTTAGCTGTAAGAGAAAATCAATAGGAAAGGGTTGCCAACACCACTGATATTTATTAAGTAAGTTTAGAATTCTTCGCCTTTGAAAATGATAATTCAAGTGACAATATTTCCCACACAGTGGAGACTCATGATTTATATTGCCGTGTTCAATAAACTTCTAGAATTCAATAGAGACTACCTATGAAACACTGTGGTAACCCAAACACATTTTGACTTGACATATATGCCAGTCCTTTTCCTTCAGTATTTCATTGTGTGCTAGTTATATTAGGGATCTCCAAACTTTTTGGGTTGGTGGACACATTTGGAAAGTAAGTGTTGTGTACACTTTCATAATATGGCTGCCACAGGCTGGATTGACATAATATGGCAGCCATGATGGGCACAATGGGGCACAAAACAGCCATTTCCCAAAAGGCCAATTTGTGAGACTAAAACAAGAGTAACTTGCCCAGGAAACAAAGCAAAAGGCAGAAGTGTGTTCTTGACTTCTAAAATACAAAACCACTTCTTTGAACCCAAGTAAAGCAGCAGCTGGAGGGTGTTGAACAATATCTTTGCAGCATGCCAGCCTCTCAGCTTATATATATAAATATAAATGTTTAAGAAACAAAATAAAAATCAGGAGGGGCATACACACAAAGACACAGTCTAAGAAGTTGTTGTCTAAATTATCTGATAGATTACGATAAAATATAGGTTAAGAGCATATATCCAGCCTTCGGAGATTCTTAAAGAGCAAACCAAAAGTACCATCTTTCCACCTCTTCCCTGGCACAAATCAGCAAACAAGGCTCTTTGAAGAACATGGACAAAGAAGCTTAATCAAGCCCATGTGAAGGAACATGATGCCTGATTCTTCAGAACCTGAAGTTAAGTCTATTTTTAAAATAAATTTTATTAAGTAAAAAACATTAAAATACAATACAAAAGTACAACAAAAAATACATCCATAACAACAAAAAAGTACATTCATAACAAAAAAGTAGGAGAAAAAATTACAGTACAAATAAATCAGTCAAAAGAATTAATATTTAGTTTGATACTGAACACAAAAAGTATACCTCACACCTGATAATTATCTCTAGCTAAAGTTCTCTGAGAAGTTTACTACAATAGATTAAATACAGTAAAATTGCAATACAGAATACAGATAACAAAAAAAATAACCAAAAAAACCCCCCTAAATGGTAAACCCAACCTGAACCCCAATTGAAATGGATCCAGGTAATCAGTATCATGCAAGAATGTCTGGAGCTGTTTGGCTGCTATCCAGTCAAGAACCTTGCCCAGGAAGGAAATATTTTCTACCAACTTAAAATTATCAAGATCTTCTGAGTCCAGAGAGGGTTTTCTCAGGAGTGGCCTCACTACCTCCTATTTATTTATTTATTTATTTATTTAAGATATTTATATGCCGTCCTGTTGCAAAAGACCCATCCCTCTCATCTCCCGGGCACAGCCAACTGTTCCCTCTCTGCTGGTTTTTATTAGTCAAGAGGGCTAAATATCCAAAACAGAGGTGGTTGTACAAACCTGTCCAAGCACTTTCCCGATATCCTCAGGCTGTACTAAATGGAAATCATCCAAGAGAACTTGACCAGGCTGGGCTGTAGATATTTCACCTGATTCCGCTGCAATAACATTTCAGTCTGAGTCCTGCTGGATGCAAGAGATTTTATCCTGGAAACATAGAAACAGAGCGAGTCAGAAGGGGTCTCCCAGGCCATCTAATTTGACCTCCAGCACCAGCTGGCTCCTCTCACAACATGCCCACCATGGGCATGTCCAGCCTATCTTTGAACACCTATATTTGAGATATACATACATACATACATATCGAAGTGGGACCCAGATGGCTCCACAATATCTATGGGTGTCCATATAGGCAGGCCTCATCCTGGATGAACCTAGAATGCTCTGTTGGGTGGAAAAGAGAAGATTAAACAGAAACAATGAGATATTGTTTCTTTGCGCTCTCACTACTGCCAAGTTTATTGAGTATAGGACATGCCAGGGCTCCATTGCATCTTCTAGGAACTTTCTTTTATCTCCACTCAAGCCATCTCTTGTTTGCTTCATTGCTTTCAGCTGCAGTATATACCACAGAGACATATGATCTTTACCACAGAGGTGGCACTCAGAAGCAATTGTGTCAACCACTTGTGTTTCCTGTATATTCCTATGTATTCAACAGGACTGCCAGCTGTATCAGTCAGAACCCAGACATGCCTGGTCAGTCCCATGGCTGTCACGGGATCCATGAAATCCTGACCTACCTTGGATGGCCTAAACAAAGTCTACCTGTATTTCTGTTGGAGCATTTTCTATTGGAGCATACATCTTTATGGGTTTAGTGTACTATTACACAACTTCCAGTGTAGGCATTCCAGGGTATTTTCTTTTTTTTCCCCATTTCTGCCACCACAATTGCTTTTAAGAATGGGATGTCAGGAAATGCAGAGTAGCACAGTTAGAGAAGCCTGAGGAATCTGGTCCTTGAAAATTCTGATTCAGACATATCCAATCTGCACCCCTCAGTCTAATTTGAAGATCAGAATGTAACTATCCTTTGTATTTCACTCTTCAAATTCCATTACGCAGGTCTGAGTTCAAAATAACAAGTAAAATGCATTAAAGTGTATATTCTAGAGTAAAACATGTTTATAAAACCATTCTTGGGTGTAAAATACATTTATAGTTGCATATTTTGTGAGAAACTTTGTTAAAATACATATTTGGAAACTAAGGTTTGTAATGACTTAAATAAAATGACAAATTCATGTGGATGTAGAATGGAGCCCATCCCGTCCTGAACCAACTGTGTGGCTGAGCCCACAAGTAATTGGTGTAAGTTTTACAAATCAGATGGTTGGGTTACTACAATGGGCAAATGGAGAACAAGGGATGCTTACATCTAGATTCCCCCACATAGTCAAGGGAAGGTAACCTTCTTTTTCCTTGTAAAGAACGTATAGGGAATCATCTTGGTATGCCAGCCATTTTCCATTATCAAGCAGAGAGCTGTAGCACATGCTTCTCAGCGGGGTTGCTCACAGGAATGTCAAAAGGAAATCAAAGTACATAGGATCCAAACTGAATGGGGAACAATCAGGACTAGGCTCAAAAATAGAAAGAAAGGAATGATTTCAGCATTACCGAAAATGAACTATCACTGCTGTCCATTAATGACATTGGACAGCCTCATCTACAAATTACTAATGCATAGAAATTAATGGTTCCTGGTTTGGCCAAGAATCACAGCTGGAAAATAACATTTTGTGTCTTCATTAGTTGAACATATACTACTCCGCCATGCTGGGTAAAAGCTTTTCCAGTACTCTTACTCTTTAGTTTCATTCACCCACTAATCTTCCCAAAAGAGATGTATTTGCAATTTTCTTCCCCATTCCTGACTTTGAACATGATTAATAATTGACAACTTAATGCTCCAAAATCTGCCAGCTGAGGTTTAATGGTAGGGCTCTATTTTAAAGTAGATTTCCACCTTTTCTAAGTTTTGCTCACCCTGACAAAGTTGGTGCTTCCTATAGGGTGTTTCTGCACAAATTCTACCCATTGCGAGACCACCCCCAAATTGAAAATATCAGCCAAAGCAAACACTACAGGGGGAAGTCCATATGTAAGTAAAAGGAAGTTGCAATGTGCAAAGCTTTAGAAGGTAAGAAGGATACTATGAAGTAAAAGTTAGGAAACAAGTTTGCAATAGCCACTCTGTGGTATGGTTATGGATTTGGTGTCTATTTTATTTCACTAAATGTAATGTTTATGCTATGGATATTTCCAGCATATTTCTTTCTATATAGTTGGTGTTTAGTTCTATGAATGTTGTATTGCTTTGAAATTACTTGGCAAGTAGTTTGTCATTACTCATGCATACATACATACATGCATATGGAACATCTTAATTCCTTCTGCTTTAAAAAAGCTATTTCCTTTGCCTCAATCACATGTCTGTAATAGGGGAATGATAATCATAACAACAAACAGTAACACAGGACTCTTGTAAGGGCTGCTCAGATCATTATCTGGAGAACACTTGGAATCTTTAAAATGATAAATTCCTTTTAAGTGGAGTGTTTAAGTGGAGGCCTACAGTTCTCTGCTTTTCTATTTCAGAGAAATAGTAATTACAAATTAGGGTTCTGTTGTAACCCTACATTACAAGCTAATGGTATACTGTATATGAATGGGACATTTGTATATGATGAGCAAACCTTCCCTCAGGCCAAACAAAGTTTCTGTGTCAGCTGCTCATCCATTTCTGTTAATATTCCAGTACCAGCAGGTTCAGTCACCTTTCCTTCTGCCCTGCCTCCATCCTTTCCTTTCCTGGTCTTGCTCATGGTTGAAATTTAGGGCAGAGTTTATGCCAAGCTGTTTGGGTTGGTGGGCATATTTGGAATTCAGAGAGGGTACTGATGGTGCTCTCACAAATGGCTGCCATGGGGGCACACTTGCCCATTCCTAAAATGGCTGGCATGCTGGGCATGGTTAGTCACAAGGTATCCATGACCCAAGCAAGCCAGTGAGGTGAAGGGCTTCTCTACATGAGAGATGTAGTCTGGAGCCTCCTTTGTGGAGGAAAAATGCATCCTTTCCATAGGACTTTTTCCTGAGGGGTCGTATTTCTCTGTATTTCTATATATTCTATCAACAAAGCACAATGTGGTATACCTGCACTATAACAGATTTTTGTCTTTTCATAAGGCATTTTTTCCAGCTGGCCATGATTTAAAATTTAATACCAGATTTTCCTCACTCTAAAAATGGCTGGAAAACTCAAGAGAGACCTTGGAGGATGACAGCAGCCATGTCACGAAAAGGCCTGTGAGTGAGAGATAACAAGCACATCTGCCTTGTGTCGAAAAGCCCTAAAACAGAAGTAGCTCATGTCATCCTGTGACATCTGTGAGGCAGAATGAGGCACCAGCATCAGGCAGTGGACTGGGAAGAGGGGCAAATTGTCCCTGCACACAGGCAAGGAGGGCCCACCGCTTCTGCCCAGTCACCTGCACCAACACAACCCTGCCATGGCATTTGCTGCCATGACAGACTGGCCTGTGGGACCCTCTAGAGCAACTGTGCCCTCCTGCTTCTTTTCTAACCCCCCACCCTGTTATTTTTGTTGCCACCAGGTTATTCTCTTCACGTGTACTGCTTAGCTTCTGAGAAATGAAAATTCTCCTGCCTTCTTTTTTGTTTCATTAAAAAAACAGATGAAATTTTTACTTAGTAGACACCAATTGCATTCCTGCAAATGTAAAATACTTTGGAGACACAACCACTAATTATTGCTAACCCAATAAGCATGAAATTTATTATACCTAAATGGGCAAACTGAACTGGCTGCCATCCAGCTGCTGAACTGAAACTTGCAAGAGAGAATTTTCAAATGCTTTAATTTATTTATTTATTGATTTATTTCGTTACATAGCAGCAGCAGAGTGAGAAAGAGGAAATGAAGGAAGGGAAGGCATTCTTTCAGCTCTGCTAATTTTCTTCTGATGCTGCCCCTTCTATTTTCACCCAGCAGCAGCCATTTCATTTTGTGAACCAGGCTGGGAGATCTGATAGGGTGGAAAGGGAGCATGTTCATTTAAAAAATGAAAAAGAAAGCTTTTTTTTTTTTTTTTTTTTGGATTCTCCAAACTGTTCCTCTCCCTCTTCCTTCCTTCCTTCCATCCTTCCTTCCTTCCTTCCTTCCTTCCTGTATTCCTGCTTTCTTTTCTTGACAATTTTGCAACCCAAATTTGTCTTATACTGGATTCTTATTCTACAAATCTTGCTTATATTTACCTTTCTAGCATAAAGTCACTACTTCTTTCCTAATTCCATTGATTTCTGTTCTGGAAATAACATCAAGAATTAGGATTCATTGTCATCTTAAAAGTATTTTCTGCATTTTAATTGATAATGAAATTCCTATTGCAAATCACAATCTGGAATTTACTGTACATTTTAGATGACTGTAAAGTAACACAGATTGCATTCGTGGTCTTTCATGTAAAGTGTTAAGCCCTCCACCGATTGTCATTTTTCTCATCAGCTGCAACAGATGTGTCCTTTTCATTTGATGTTGGCAATGGCCCCGTGGAGATCATTGTGAGGTCACCCAGTGCACTCAATGACAACCAGTGGCATCGGGTTTTAGCAGAGCGGAATGTCAAAGAGGCCAGCCTGCAGGTGGACCAGCTCCCCAAAGAGACCCGGAAGGCACCCACAGAAGGTCACACTCGACTTGAGCTATACAGCCAACTGTACGTCGGTAAGTAGAAGTTGCATGCCGGTGACAGCCAGGGTCTATGTGCCCAGGGTCTGTCCTGTTGATATACTTATCGGGCCAGCAATTCTCTTCTTGTTCACTCATTCATTCATTCAGAAATATTTCTACCCATTCTACAGTTCTGAAGCTTCAGTTCAGCCTACAACAGAATGAGAAGATGCCAATCAATCATACCATTTAAAAAGTTCAGTGAAACAATATAAAAAACACTGTAGCAAAAAATACTATACTCTTAATCAGAAGCAGATAAATGCAATGAATGATTGGATGGATGGATGAAATGCTGGGAAGCTCAAACAGATAAAAAAAGTGTTCACTTGAGGCCAACAAGAAATCAAATTTGGTGACAGCAAGGTTTCCCTGGGGAGGGTATTTCACAGGGACGGCATTGCACCTGAACAGATTCTCTCTTAGTTGCCCCTTCATATTCAGACACAGCAGGGGGATTGAGAGAAGGGCTTCTAATTATGATGGTATTTGAGCATACTTATGTACCAGAAAGCCATCCTTCTGTTACTCAGGCACACTTCAATATCTGCTCCAAAATGGTCTGGCAGACAGTATAGGAGTTCAAGAACTGGTAAGATCTGTTCTGTATACCAATCTCAATGAACAACCTGCTAGTCATTTTTCACTAACAGGGATTTCCAAAAAGACAGTCCCACATGCAATTCATTCCAGTAGTCCAACTTAGAGGTCACAAGAGCATGGATATTCGTGGCCACATTGTCTTGGTCTAGGAGAGGTTTCAGTTGAAATGCCAGCCTTAGAGGTGTGATGTGCTTCATACCACAGATATCAGCTGAGCCTCCAACTGGATCAACTGGTACCTGCCAAACTACTTAAAGAGCAGTGCAAGCATATGCAAAACAGATTAGTTACTTGTGTATTTATTTATCATATTTATATCCTGCCATTTTCCTGCAAGGAGCTCAAAGTAGCTTTAATAATCCTCTTTCATTTTATCCCCGTAACAACCCTATGAGGCTGATTAGGCTGAGAAACAAAGTCAGCTAGTGTACTTCATGGATGAGCAGGCATTATAACCCAGGTCTGCTGAATCCCAGTCCAACATTCGAAGCACTATACCACACTATTTTCACAGTCAGGTCACCCACTATACAGGCAGTCCCTGGGTTATGAACAAGTTCCTTTCTCCATCCACCCCTGTAAACCATGAATGCAAGACTTGGCCTTAAGTGCTCACAGGCTGGATTTGCAAGATAACCCGAGGAGAAAGGCATGGCTGCTTCTCTTCCTCACCCCTTCATGTGCCAGGTGTATGCCATGCAGTTTGCTTAATTATCCTCATAGCACACAGGTTGCCTGGTCATCCAAACTGGTGATGTAAATGCAGGTGGTGTCCAAACCATCCTAAAACCCATGGCCTGTTACAGGGTTTGGAAGCCATCCACACCCACTGAACACCATGAAGGTAATTGGCATGTCACACAGCATGCAACTGGCACCTGACATTTTTCCATGGTGATCACATGAACCTGTGACCAATGGTAGAGATTTGAGGGCTGTTTACACTCCATTAAAAGGAGAAGAGTCACTTTGATTAGTTTAGATTGATTGGTGGTTTCAGAGATTACACACCAAACTGGAGACAGTGCCATCTTATCCATTTCAATAGAAGGTTTCAGCTATGTTTTGTCCTAGCTTGCCAGATTTTTGCGGGGGGGCAAGGATATAGGCATTTTAAAAGTTCATTAGGGAAGAAATCTGCATGAAATATACATGTTAATTCCTATCAATATATGTAATGTAAATATACTTCTAGGATTTGCTTAAAGGTTACAGAGGGCAAAAACAGTCAATCCCAAACAAATACATTCATAATTTAGTTGCACCTTTCCCTATAGTATTTATTTATAACACTCATTTACTTATGTATTGCATTTCTGTATTGCTGTTGTTAGTCGCGAAGTCATGTCCGACCCATCGCGACCCCATGGACAACATTCTTCCGGGCCTTCCTGTCTTCCACCATCCCCCAGAGTCCACTCAAGCTCACGCCTGCTGCTTCAGTGACTCCATCTAGCCACCTCATCCTCTGCCGTCCCCTTCTTCTTTTGCCATCTATTGTTCCCAGCATTAGGCTCTTCTCAAGGGAGTCCTTCCTTCTCATTAGGTGGCCAAAGTATTTGAGTTTCATCTTCACTATCTGGCCTTCTAAAGAGCAGTCAGGGTTGATCTCCTCTAGGACTGACCAGTTTGATCGTCTTGCAGTCCAGGGGACTCACAGGAGTTTCCTCCAGTACCACAATTCAAAGGTCTCAATTCTTCTGCACTCAGCCTTCCTTATGGTCCAGCTTTCACAGCCATACATTGCAAATTTCTGTATTACCCAATAGCAAATCCCAACAGCAAGCCATCCCAAGCCAATGGGATGTTTTTCCCCTAGGTTTAATTTTTATGCAAGGAAAAATTATTTGAGGGGAGGGGGTTGCAGGATTTTGGAAGGGCTCAGTTAGCCTTTCCTTCTCCAAATATAGTCCCCCTTGAAAATTGCCTCCTGAACAGCAATTAAGCTAAATTCACTGGCAGCAGCTATGGACTCCCAAGGCTCTAAAAACAAGTTTGGGACCAAACTCCCATGTTCCAGTGCTAACAGTGTCTCTGCATGCTACCCACCTCTTCTGAACAAAGTGGAACCTTTTTTGAGCCAAGGTGTTAATGAGGAGCAACACAAAATGGCAGCAGAATGCTGCCTTCTGGGGGAAAATCCTCATTTTAGATTTCCAGCTTTGGGTAGATAGGAAATAATGTAATGGACACATAAATCAGGGATTTCTGCAAGTGCTAGGTAAGCCATTTAGAAATCCCAGCCATTCCTTAGTCATTTTGAATGTTTGCACCTTTTATTAAAATAAAATAACTTGGGGGATCTCCTAAAATAAGGAAGGTCTATCTGGATAAAGCAAGCCCTTTAGTGGGGTGGGGGGGGGGGCGTTAATAGCAAATAAGTTGTGTAAACTCATTTGTATCTGATAAGGGTTTTAAAAAATATAAGGAAGAACAAATCAGCTTAATGAGTAATGACTGTGCAATTGAGGAGGCTGCACTGCCATTTCAGCTCCACCGGTGTTCTGGTACCTGAAGGCTTTATTCATCATTTTAATGTATTTCATTTACTCCACTTCTATGAGCATAAGATGTCAAAAATAAGCTACCTGTCTCCCTTTCTTCATCATTTCACACAGCCCTGATTCCATCCAAAGAAGTTGCCATATCTGCATTCGTAAGATCTACTTAGATTTTTGCACTTGCTGTTTTCTGAGACAATGGGAATGACTTCACCCTGATGCTGTGGGAACACACTCCCCTTGCCCTAACAGTCCCTAAGGGACAAACATGGTGGGGAATCCTTTGAAGCTTTGTTGCACTCAAGCAGACCACTGGTCCACCACGTAAAAGTTGGTATAAGTTGTCCAAGGCTTTCCTGGCTCTGCTACATGAGAACATATTAACTAGATTGAGCCTGGCCCTTTCTGCATGCAGAGCATGTGCTGCTGCTACAGAGCTAGAGGCAAAACCCGCTACATTTGTTCCTTTGACTGAACTGCTGAGACTGTTTTGTTTACGTCTCTGTTAGTTCTGTCCTGTAAACTGAAATAGATTTGCAGAAGGAACTGCGCTTATTTTAGGCAGCAATTTTGAGAGGACATTGAGTTGTGATGAGCCATTTGTCATAATGCTTAACTGTTAAAGGAGATGGGAGTAGCTCACCATTGGCATTTGTGTGCCTGAGAATTCAACAGCATTTCCTATTTCATGCTCTCCTCTTTTTGCAGCTATATCTACGAAGGTTGCTTTGGTGGAGGGAGGTGGGCCAGCTACTTGTTGGAACAACCCCAGCTCCCTCTCCATAACCCCCTTGGCAGGTTGGTAACTGAACTGGGGAACAGCTCCTACAGATGGGGCTTCATTTTGCCCTTACACTTCCAGTCATTGGCTATATTGTATAACATGTGAGATGGGCTGTTTACTACCCACAAATAAAAAACATTTTGTCCATTATTGATTTAGCATTGTATATTCTTGTCCAGGTGCTGCAGGCGGACAAAAGGGATACCTGGGCTGCATTCGCTCTTTAAGAATGAATGGCTTGACTCTGAATTTAGAAGAGAGAGCAGAAGTCACACCAGGTGTGGAACCTGGGTGTTCAGGCCATTGCACTAGCTATGGAATGTACTGCAGGAATGGTGGCACATGTGTTGAAAAATACAATGGATTCATCTGTGACTGCTCCAGAACAGCATACGATGGAACGTACTGCACAAAAGGTAAAAGACTAACAGGGCAAACCTATGCATATCTATACTGAGTAGTTGAGTTCAGCAGGGACTACTCCGGGCTAACTGTATAGGACTGAAGCCTTTCACAGCAGTTCAAATCACAGCAGTTCAAATTGGAACACAATGGACATAGTAGATAACATTTTGTTACATGTAAAATATGTGCATGTCTTCTTATACATAGTGCAATACATCATGCTCATAATCCCCTACCTGCAGCAAGTTGATAACAATCAGCAGAATCACATGTTAAATCTTTTATGCAGCTGTGGTCTGCATGGGGAGGGTGGGAGCATTTCAGCCTTTCTATGAGAATAAAACTTCCCAAACACAGAAAACTAGCACTTCAGAGAGCAGGCCAGGCTGAATTCTTCTTCTTGACTTGCTTGTTTTCTATTTGCAGAAAAAAAAATTCCTACACAGTATCATTCCTTAGCCTGAGAAGTGTTGTGTCTCTGCACAGCCTAGCTCACAATAAGATTTATTCTAGTTTTTCTGGTTGCTCTAGAAGACCCAGCACACATCCCTCCCTGGATGAAAAGATTGTTTTCTCGAACAGAGATGGCAGAAGCCAAAGTAGCTCAGCTCATATTACTATCCACATATTTATTACCTATTGAGGGAGTAAGGAAGTTGGGGGTTGCTTGAATATTGTGTAAATCCCCTCTTTTTAACTGTTAAGAACAAATCAAAAAGGGTATGTATATTTAGCAGCAGTTGTCTGCTTTTGCTCCTTTCCTGTTGGGACAGTATCATCCCCTTCTTTACTGAATCAATAGCGACTTTGTAGAACTGGACATGAAACAAAGAGGTATTTCAAATGCAGGATATATGTCAATATTTACTTGCAAAAGCAAATTCTTGCATTAGTATTCGAATGTGTAGCTAAGTAAAATCAGTCAAGTTTGAAGATCATTCTGTGCATATTCATTTCCAGATTTCTGGTACTGTGGATTGTTGGCTTTTGTCTCCCTCTGCAGAATGTTATCTGTTTATGCTATGGGCTTTTCCCTTATTCTGTCACCCAAATGGGGTTACAAAGGACACATTTTAATAGTTGAAGCATTGCAGCTAAGCTAGTTCCTGACTGACACCAAAGTTATTACAATAAATACATTTCTTTTTACAGATAATCAGAATATAAATATTAATATATATTATAGTGACAGTAATATCCCAATTTGGAAGACTGGCTACAGATAATTAAGTTTAGATGCCAGTGAAAAAATCTATAAGTTGAGAATAAAAATTATTTCAGGCACAAATCTACATGTGTTCAAATACATTGTGCCCTTACATTAAAGACTTTACATAAAGTATAGTATAAGATGTAAAGTAAAACCATCTGTGAAGAACTTTACTGTATATAAACATAAAACTGAGGATTACAGCAAGGTAATTGTTTTGGTTAATCAACAGAATATGATTTGAATCAGTGGAGAATATATATATATCTATATTGACTTTTAATTTACTGATTAAACAAAGCATTCATCCCTATTTTAATAAAATTAAAATTAAATATAATTTAGTTAGAAAATAAGTGCTTGCCAGTCTCTAGAAACTGATATTGTGACTAGAAAGTTCTATTTCTTAATTGCCTGGTTCACATAGCACAGAAGTTCCCAATGAGAACAAAGAGGAAGTCTGTGCTAAGATTTTCATTTGGATTTAGTTCTCTTTTGTCAATCAAGATAAAATCTAGGAACTGCCTGACTCCACAGGCAAACTTGCAGGTCTCAATCAACAAGAAAGTTCCATGTTTTGGCAAAATCATGAATGAGAAGCAGGAACAAAGTCATTGAATTTTATGTTCAGAACTGGGATTGATTTACTGTTTACAGGTTTTTTTTCTAATTGCTCAATTTACATTTGAATTTTATGCACTGTGGTCCAAATATTAGAAATTTGACTTTATCTTCAAATGTGATATTACTTTTATAGGGGGTATGAACATAAATCAAATATTTTCTAGGAATCCAGGGCATAGAAAAGTTTGGGAACCACTGCCATTGCCTAACAAGCCAGAGTACAGGTTGACTGCAGGTTGCTACTGAACTGAGTTGTTGTTGAATCATTGGTTGTTACATTGTGCGAATTCTAATGCATTAACAAATCATGAACAACCCACAAGCTATCAACAAACCATATTTGGATAGAATATCAACTGGTTGGATTTTTTTTTCTTAATATTCATTTGAGGGACGGGGATGGGGATGTCAGTGGGGAAGGAAAAAATTTCTGAACTCATAATTCAAAAAAGACATCTGGTCTCTCCCAGCAGTATTCACCCTCTCGCCCATAGGAATAGTCTGGACATTCAAACAAGAGTTGTTGGGATAAAAGCCTGAGGTAGTCATATTTAGAGTAGCCTCCTTGAAATCAGTTCCAATTAACTGTCAGTTGCACAAGCAGTGGAAGTACAGCCAACATGCTTGGAATATGTGCTATAAACTTTGCTGCATATAACTAGAGAGGGTTGTTGGTATGCTGGTATCACAGCACACTATGAACAAACAACAGAATCCAGGAAAGCTGCAATCCTACACACACTTATCTAGGAGTAGTTCTCATTGAACTCAGTGGGGCTTATACATGATTAAAAATAATGTGCAAAATAGCAATACAACTGATACTGTGAGCACCTCCTTTCTTTGGACCATGGAACTTTGCAAACTGCTCTTTTTTGACATGGCAAGTAAATTTGTTCCATTGGGGAATATGAGTCACCAGTAAAAGTTTAGTCAATAAAATATATTTTAATTTATTTCATAATTTGAAAGCTGTGGCTAATAATTATCCATATGGCATTGTTTGATTTTAGTGCATCATTATTGATTTAAGTATATAGTTCCAATAGCAAATTAAAAATGTAATTAAAGCATTTACATACTGCACAATGAAACACTATAAGAATATGTGACATCTGGAAACTCCCTTGCAGCGCAGGCTACACTTCTTTCTAATAATCTCCCTGCCTGGTAACAACCAGAAAATCATAACACTAGTCTAGAAAATTAGGAAAAAAAAGGGTGGGGGAGTGAGAGAAAGTAATACGCATTGTTATCCCGGTAAAGAAGATTTTAAAAATTTAGTAGTAGCCTAATCTTTTAATGATGTATCTTCAGATATTATCTCCAAGTCTTAAAAATCTGAACATGAGAAATAATCTTAAAAACATTTTATTGGTCTAAATAAACAATTGCATACACTCATAAAGCCACAAAGTTTTATTGTTAACAAGTTCCCATTTGTCTTTCTGTCATGCAAGTGACTTTTATTTTATAGAGAGACATAGAGAGGGGGAGAAAGAGAGATAAAACCGAGATTGATAAGCCTTACTTAGATCCAGCACATAATAGCTAACGCATACACTGCTGCCTTCTAATATGTGACTTTCTACTCTGTATAAACAGAACATGTAGTGACAGAGTCCATCAGATTTCTTTTTGTCACCAAAGCTCAAATCTATGTCAGACTGGGCAAATATGCTGGGCAAGAAATGCTCTTGTCAAAGTCCAGTTGTCAAAGCTGATCACTGCAATCCAAAACCCGGTTTCAGACCTTATCACCAGGCCAAGGTCATAACCCAGAGAGATTTTCAAAGAGTAAAGCAGGCCAGAAAAGGGCAGGGGTAGGAATCAAGACATGCAGTGAGACAGAAATGAGGCAAGCAGGATATAAGAAATGCAACAGACCAGGTTACTGTTTCATTACTGAGAGAGAGGAAACAGCTGACAGGAGCAATGCTTATAGGGATTATGCGACAAAAAGAACTGCTCTGAAGGACTCCCAAAATAGGAGAAGGACTCCTCAAAATAAAGTGGAAATGCAAATGGTGTCAAGGGACATCAATTTACTTAAAATGTGCATGTACAGATTTATATAGAGAGTGATTTAAAAATAGGAATTACTGTCATGATTTAAATAAAATGCAGTATATCTCACCATTTATTTAGTTGGTTAGTTGAAGCTTTTATAAACCATTCAATTAGCAACCAGCTCTCAGAACAGAATTAAAACAATCTAAAAACAAACTAAAAAAAATAGAAAAGCATTATCAACATGGTAAATAACTTCCAACAATGACAGTAATAATAACAATATATAATAGCAGAATAAAACCAATCACAGAATGCCAATGACCATATAGATAAGGCCAAAATAAAATCCAAAACATTGTTTAGCAATTAAAATTACAGGTAAGTAAAAAGATTTTGTCCTGGCACTGAAATATATACAGAGTCAGCACTAGGCAAACCTCCCTGGGGGACTGATTCCATAACCAGAGTACCATGGCTGAAAAGGCCCTTCTCCACGTAGTCAGCCTCTGTATATCCTTCACAGTAGGCTCTCAGAGAAGGACCTCCGCAGATGACCTTAGGGTCTGAGAAGGTATATATGGGAAGAGATGCTCCATTAGATACCCAGCTCCTAAACCATAATAAAAAAACACTGCAGCCAGGTGGTTTGTGTGCCTTGTTCAGTCTGCTGTGCAATGCTGCTGATGGGCAAGTTCAAGGTTCTTCCTTCTAACGGTTCTTCATCTTTAAACCAGACTTAGATTGAACTGCCCTTCACAAAGGGGTCTCTCCTCTATAAAAGAGAACACATGGCCACCCTGCCAAGAGACTACTCCCACTCACAAGGTTATGACAGAGAGGTTAAGGCCAGGCTCTTGGAACAACCAATGCTTCTGCTTCAACTAGACCTGCCATTCTTGACAGCCTTCACTCCTTATTGTGTTTTGCCTATGAGGGCCAAATTCCATTTCAGGGACACTCTTGGCTGCATTCTAGTGGCAGCCAGGCCAAAGGCAAAAGAAATCAAAAGTACCAGCATATTTTAGCTTAAAGCTCTTGCTACCAATAACCAAGTCTTAGGAGAGGCATTTCAACCTTTTAAATTGGGGGAAAGCTACATAAAGCCAGGAAATCACCAAACAATTTAGTGAATGGGTGAAAGGATGGATTAGGACAGGCTGGATTTGGGTAATGGGTCTGAGGTTTTGCACCTTGTCACTAAATTCAGTTGTAGCCCTAAGGGTGAACTGGAACTGCTAAGTGAATTAATTGGCACAAACCAGAAGTATTAGAATCAGGCTTGCAAATCAGACTAGAGGCTAGCTCAGACAAGGTTTTAAGATACAAAGCCTAAAGTAAAGTGCAGAAGCAGCCTCATTCCCACCTAGCCTGCCTCTTCCAAAACCAGATGTCATTATGGCATACGTGATGTTCACATAAAACCTGTATGGATAAAGTTGAACATGCATAGGCCCAGGCTGCATTCATTTCCATTAAAACTAGGAAATTAGGGCCCAGTTTGGACACTTTGTCTGCAGAAGCCAATGTCCCCCAGGTCCAGAGAAGATAGGAGTACACCCAGTAGGAAGCATGATCAATGAAGATCTGTGTGTGCCAAAGCCTCATTCAAACCGGCCACAGGACAAGAAAATATTTGATGAACATGTCTGTGCATTCTGGTAGCAAACATAGCTCCTGTTTACTTTTTCCTTTCACAATAGTGCTGTTCAGTTTGAATGCACCGGTAGAAAAGAGTGAGATGAAAAACTCAGGCAAATAAACACCAGTGACATTAGGAAACGGCCAAGATTGGTTTATAACTACCAAATGCTTCTTGGAGTAAGTGTGGGCCACACACAATAAGGATATATTTATTGATGAAATTCATGCTTGGAATTTCTGATTGATGACTGCTGTGAAATTGCACTGCTTTTAGTCTGAGGAGGGTCCCCAATCCCACCTATGAATGACATTCTGGGTGCCTCAGATTTGCAGTAGCTCTACCAAGGACAAAGCTGTCAAAATGGAATTTGACATCTCTTTCTATTAGGGGCTTTTTTTAGCTGGGAGGGGGTATAATCAGCTGCAATTGTTCTTTCACTGATCTGAGAAATTGTTATGAGGAGCAGCTGAAATGAGTCTGCAGTACCAGAGATTGCTTTCCTGACCTTATTGTGCCCTTAGTTTATGTATGTTTTTCCTCCATCATGGTAGCAGTCCAGCGGCACTTAATGGCATTTCTGAGGGCTGAACCCGTTTGTATTCATTTTTGGATTTTTAATGGCTCTCTGCCTAAGCAGAAGGGTTAAGGGGCATAGCCTAAAATTAATGGGCTTGCTTTTACACAAGAAGGAAGCATCTTAAGGGACAAGGCTAGGAGAGGACCAGGGAGAACTCAGCCTTCAGTTAGCAAAGCAGCAATGTTCTTTTATTCCAGAAAGTGTTTGTTGAGTTCTAGTTTTAATATATTACTGTCACACCCCCTAGTTTTGTTTTGTTTTTTTGTTTTTTTAGCTTCTCCTGGTGAATTTTATTATTTTTATTTTAAATTTTTGAATGTTTTTCTGTATTGTTACTCTGAATTATCCTATAGAAAGGAATGATATGAACTAGATTTTTTGGAATGGCATTCTTGGACTGCCATTTTGAGAGGACAATCATCATGACAGGCTAAGCCTCTACCATCATTACCGAAACTGGGCTACTGGCACTCCCAGTGTCATTCAGTTCATTCACTCTATTTTCTCTTGGTTTTATTCATTTTTACACATTTATTGATTGCATTGTTATTTCACTTTCCCTACAAGAATCTCAGGGTGACATTGTAAAGAGGCTGCAACAACCCTACGTAATCTATTAGATTTACTGATCATGACTGACTCACTGTTACCCTGTGAGCTTCATAGGTGAGTGGGAATTTGAACACAGGTCTTCCTGTTCTAAAGTTCAATGCTCTATCAGCTGTGGGAGGGGACAGCAGGTGGTACTTCCTGGATCACTCAATCTCACCAAGGACCACTTGTCTTCACTAGGTTTTCACATAAATCTCTAAAGATGAACTGAAACCAGTTGTCTTGACAAATTTGTTTTGGGATTCTGGGTGAGGTCTTGAGCAAGATTAGCTCTGTCAGCATTAGCAAATTTCCCCATATTTTTCCTGTTAGAAAACTTGAAAGATGAAGAGGTGCCCTCTCCTACCTTCTGCACATGTAAACATGTTCAGATGCACCAAACAGGAGATCAAAGGGACATTTGCCATCTTAAGGTTCTATCTTTTCCAAATGTCTCCTTCAAAATAACAGTTTGGCCAGATATATGATGAAATGCAATACTTTTAAATATTTATCATTAAACTGCATAAAAGCGATCTTAGCATTTTAAACTTCAATGAGTTTAAACCGATACAATATTAGCAATGATTCAGCATGATTACTGAATTAAGTCAAGTTACAGGAAGCCAGATTCCTGCTGAACATCAGGAGGTACTTCCTGTATGATGATGGAGCCAATGACCTAGGTGGGTTGTGATCATTCCCACACTGGAGGCATTTAAGATCCAGCTGGTCAGCCATCCAAGAAGGATGGTTTAACTCAAAGTCCTGCACTGAGCAGGAGGTTGGACCTGAGAGCTCTCTGCCGCCTTGCTCTCCTATTCTATGATTCTAAGTCATTTAGCAGTCAGGATGAGAATGGGACAGCCGCTGGAAGTTAAGCACATGGGTGCATTAAGTAGGGCTGTGCTGGATTTGGAGTAAAGGGCTGTGTAGTCCAGTATTCTGCTTCCACATTGGCCTACCAGATATCACTGGAAAGCCCAGAACAGGATACAAACTCAATAGCTCCCTTCCATGCATTTTTTTCAGAAACTGATATTCAGTGATATACTACCTCTAATACTGGAGGTATTAGACCCATACAAAACTAATAGCCTCAGACAGCTTTATCCTCCATGGATTTTTCAGATCTCCCTGTAAAGCTGTCCTAGCCATCCCTAGATCCTATGGTAAGGAATTCCATAGCTTAACTATGCATTATATGAAAAGTGCTTCCTTTTATCTGTTGAAACCGGTAAAGAGAAATGCAAATGTAGATGCACCGTATTTTATTTTATTTATTTTCCTTTCCTTCAGTTACCAACATGGATTTCCTTTTTATTCAATGGATTTTACCTTTTTCAGAGCAGCTGTCACCTGAGTCAATGTTTTTGGTGAGTTATCCACCACAGCACAAATAATTTTTTCTTGGTCAGTCACCACAAGGTGAGATTTCATCAGGATGTATCTGAAATTAGGCATTTTTGTTCCAATGTATATTACTTTACACTTGCTTACATCGAATTGCATTTGCCTATATTCTTTCAGTTCAGAGAATTCCCGTTGGAGCCCTTCACTGCCCCTTTTTGCTTTAACTACCCTTAGTAATTTGGTACTGGAAATCTCTATTACTTTCACAGTGGTGCTGTCCAACAGCTCACAATGGGGCTTGTATACAAAAATTTACTGGACAGTTGTGCCTATTATGAACATTTCTTCGCCAAAAATCTAGTGAAAGACATTATGTGAAAGACATTACTTTGCTGGGACCTGATTCATGGCTGACTGAAGTCAGTGAAGGTTTATGTTCTTTGGACTGGTTCCCTACACAAGACATAATTTCCTATTATTTTACAGCCTTGCTTTGACTATTTGCTTAGGAGATCTCTCCCTGCATGCAAAGATTGGATGCAGAGGAGGGAAGCTTAATGAGTTTGCATTCTATTAACAAGAACAAATAATTGCTACCCTTGTGCTTAAGCTATAACTGAACGACTCACATATCCCCCAAAGTATCTATCTATCTATCTATCTATCCATCCATCTATCAGGGTTCTATTTTGTCCAATGGCTGAAGTTCTCCGGATGGTTCACTGCAATATTAAAGGCAGTCAAAGCTTAAAATGGCACACTAATGGCTCAGCAAAGCTGGGGGTCATTCTTAAAGAACACCTTGCAATTTAATTAAAAATCATTAATTTTTCTCTGCAGAGTGTTGAAACCATTTTTTTCTGACCTTGTTCTTGTACCAAGCACAAAAAAGAGCAGGTGAAGCTTTTGCTGATGAGATAATGACTGAAAATGCTACAGTTGCTTAACTCTTGCTAGGATGCTATTTAAGGTACAGGGAAGAATCAATTAAATGAGTAGCAACCCCAAATACCACAATGGTAAACATGTGGCTTCTGATGAAGCAAGGACAGAAGCAGTTCAGTAACTGCATAGGTAAGTGGGATGTCCAACTTGCCATACTAACAAGCCATTTGCCTTCACACCTGGTCTAACCTTTAACTACACAGTCTTTCTGGCCCATTATCCTCTTGCTATGCAAACCCCATCTCCTTCACATCAATCAAACAGTATTCCTAAAACATTTTAATACTCAGCAATGTGGATGGTAGAGAGAACTGTGATGTACTGGGGTGGGAAGAATGACAGACAGCCACTCTGACATCTTAAATAACTTGTCAGCCTCAAGGGCTCTAAGAAATTGAGTCCAGCAGAGTGAATAATCAACATTCATCCAAATACAAACACAGATAGTCCATCTCAGGTAATTTTGTAAGAATCCTTTGTTCGCTTTGGATAAACAGTAATATAGCATTTTGCCATTTTATATGTCTTGAGATTACTAAGAAAGTACATGGAAACATGGAAATGCATGGAATTGATACAAATGCTAGAGAAACCTACTTTTTGTTGTATTTTTGCATTAAATAGCATTTGCACTTTCATCAGAATAAAACTATTAAATGTTCAGCAGCAGCATCTATATAAACTAAAATCCATATATAAATATCTAATGCTTAACAGAAAGAAATCCATTAACAACTTACTCTTTCAATGCCCAGCAAAAGTGGGGATGTCTTTTATTAAACTGAGATGTTTTAAATAACTAGATTGGATGAGAGAGAGAGAGAGAGAAGGTATTATCAAATAAAACGGGCAGTGACTTGGAAATATGCCATGTTACAGGTCCTTCTCTTAGGTGCAATTCAAATCTTCTGTCATGGGAAAACAGAGTATCCACAAATAGGTCAGGTGGGTTCCTATCCAAGGAGGAGTCTGGCACAGATGGAGGTGAGAAAAGGACAGACAAGTTTAGGATTCCTGAAAACAGGAGGCCAGTGAGAATGTCTTCATGACCCAAGACAGAGCTTAGGGAGTAAACTACTGGTTCCAGTGAAGGGCTTCTGTATATGAGGCTTTTAATTTTACTGAGGCTTCTGTTTATGGATTCTTCACAAGATTAAGTTCCGCGTTTTTACTCCTGTTCCTTTTCCTGGGTTTTCCTTTTTCTGTCTCTCTCTGTAAAGAAGTACACAACCAGAAGGTAGTGCAACACTGCATTTGTTTATTTATTTGATTTGTATGCCAACCCATTAGCGGTAATGGGCGGTTCACAACATATGCACAACAATATTTTATAATGTGTGTTTTAAATTATGATCATTATATATGGATATTTTAACTTATTGTTTTATCTAGTGTTGTAAGCCGCCCCGAGGCTTCGGCGAATGGGGCGGCATAAAAATGTTTTAATAAATAAATAAATAAATAAATATAATAAATATAATAAATGTACCAAATCATAGAAAGCTGACAAGAACAATAAACAGCTGCAGTGTAAGAGAAGTGTGGCAATACATGTGTTTTCCATACACAAGTCCAAACTCTGTTTCAGTTGAACCTGTTTATGTTTCCCTGAGCCACTTAGGAGTACAGTACCTTAATGGTACAGTCTTTTGGCCTGGAACCTTGCACTGTATTATCTTCTCTCTTGAGCTTATGCCAGATCCATTGCCCAGATGAAGGCAAACATGCAGCTTCATATAATTTCCCCCACTTATGATGATGCAGCAATTTGGCTCAGAGGCAGCAGTTCCAGAGGATAAGGCATGGAGGTCATGGGCGTGGGCCCCGGGGTCTCAAGTACATCCATGCGGGTTAGGCCTAGGGGTTGCTCAGTCAGCCCTATTGGCTTTTCAACCCCTGTATCTGTGTTGAGGTTGCAGCTGGACAATTAGAATCATCCCACACACCCGTGCAACACAATTTTGTTTCCCAATTCAGTCATTCTAACATATTACAGTACTTCAGCCTAACACAAACACACAGTACACTGAAGGTTGCTAAACCTATTCCAGTAACTGATAAAGGGTATCCAACTTTTTAGGAACGTCTGGATGGAGTTCATTTTTCTCACCCACAGCAACTAAGAACTCGTTAGTTTATGCTTCACCATGATAGTGCAAAACTTATTTTTCCATTGTGCCAGAGTTGCCATATATGTTGTTCACTGAGTTTTTGTTAAGAGGATCCTTGCAGTTATTAACTTATCCCTCAACAACACCACTAAATCTCTAGGGATATTAATATTACCCAGGAGGCTAGCTGTTGCAGTTCGTGTGGCTCATAGCCTGTCACTTCCCTGGAGCCATTTATTATCCTTAAACAGATTACAAAGTCGCAATATATACAGGCAAAAGTCCCTCTACATCATGACACTAGGAGCCAGTCTATGCCTTCAGAATAACATTGGCCTGGTTTGCACATAATCAGAAGCCACCGCAGGTGAATTTTCCTGTAAGACTTTTTGTTGCAGCAGCTTCTCATTATGTGCAAACCAGGTCACCATTACCAGTATTCTGGGCTGCGTCAATACTGTTGGGACTGTATTGCTTCAGGCTGTAGATAGGAAATAGCATGTAATGTGGATAAGGGGAAAGCAAGGCTCATGTGACATTCTAAACTAGGCAGAGATGCACACACACTTTTTTTTTGAATGTGGAGAGAATTTTACCACACTTTTTTGTAACCAACTAGAAACAAGCATGGTCAAATGTTCAGCAACAGGACCCATTTTCTAAGCAGTTACATCTGTGTCTCATGGTAAGTTATCAATAAGCAAATGAGCATCTGACTTTGCCTAATTTTCCAGTAAGTTTGAAGCAACCCTGTTTATTCAAAGCACAAACAAAACAAATTTGCTGAGACATACCTTAATCAAATTAAGACTGTGCATCATGCTTTATAAAACTTAACGTAATGCTTCAGAGATCTTGTCCTTTTTCTTCCCCTGACAGTTCATTCAGATTCCCTTTATGTTTTTGCTGTGTCTGTTAATAGAGCATGACCACACTGCCTCTTAGTTTAGAGATAGGTTTTCCTTTCCACAGAAAGCCGGTCTCATTTTAACATCTTTGATTCCCGTAGGCTTTCATCTTGAAAGGGTAGCAGCATGCCTGGCAACCGATTCCTATGAGAGGCAGACCACTCAGGCCTTTTGAAAAGTTTTATGTTTCCAAAGGAAGGGTGACAAGAGATCACTGCATCTAAAAGGCGATAAGCTTCACCTTAATCTTGGCATCTGTTTGCTTATCTGTTCAAGACAACTGTTCATATTTGGGCTGCATCTACACTCTCCACTTATGCCACTCCAGTGCCATACAGTTATATATACAACCACATCTATTGTTCTCAGTTTACAAAACAAAGCATTTCATTAGGAACTACGACGTTATTTAAGAAATGCAGTGTTACTGCCAAAACTGGCAGCCTGATGATTCCCCACTCCATAAGAGCTGAATCGACTGAGTTTCTACCAGCGCAGGGCAGGGCTGTTGAGCCTCTTTCAGTCTGGGGCCCAAATTCCTTTTCAGAGAAGCAGGGGAGGGGAGAGATGCATCCCTGTAGTGCATAGGGCCAAAGGCAAAGGGGTGGTGGGTGGATACCAGCTTATTAGAACTGAAAACTCTTGCTGCCAGAAACTAGATCTTGGGAGAAACAGCTCAGCCTTTCAGGATGAAGAAAAAGCATAAAAGCCAGGAAGCCACCAAATGATCAGTGGCGGCGGGTGGGGGGGCATGGCTAGGAAAAGGGGATGTGACCATCTGGGGAACCCCAGGTGTCTGATTTCTGCCCTCCTGATTTAGATGTACATTCTCTCCAGAGAAACATAGTAAGTGTCTCTAAATAATTTTACCACTGGCATACAGTGCATTGGATGTTTAAGACTGGAAAACTGCTGTTTGTCCCAGTGCAGAGATAGGCGCTTGCTTAAATTTTACCTATTAATATCAGTGTGACAACTCTGCCTAGGTCATGCCTTCATCTCTTTTTATATAAGAAAGTTCAGAAAATGTTTTACTTAAAACAGTAAATTACAATTAAGCCATTAAAATCATTGATTAAAAATGTGAGATCAAAGGTGCAATTCTATGCATGTTTAGACCTTTAACTCTCTACATTCTTCAGCCAGTGTGGCTGCCGGGTGAATGCTGGGAATTTTAGGACTTTTTTTCTGATTGAACATGCATAGGATTGTGCCCTAAAAGCCATAAAACTTAAAACATACAATTCATACCACTTCTTAACAACAAACCAGTGAAGGAAGCATACAGGTATCCAGTATCTCAAAAGCTTCACAAAACAATATCTTTTGGGTCAAAGCACAAGTTTTTGACTGATTTCCTTATGCAAGCCAAGAAGAAGTAACCATGACAAGGTCTTTCTTCTTGCAGATAGCATACCATAAAATGCTAGCACTGAGAGACTATACCTGCAAGGTTTGAATTCTGCCCAGTTTCCCAAACTAAGCTATGGTTATAACCAATGTTATGCTTGTATAAAAATTACGGAGCTGATATTCTGCTAGAGGTTGTACAACCACTCCCAGAACTAGCCCATCAGAACAATCACCTAGTCTGATGAAGTCCTAGTGAACTGTACACCAGCTTATGCAAACAGAAGCAAAATATTGTACTTGACACTTAGGTAAGGGTACAAATAGGATTTCCTCAAGCTTTGCGATGGAAGAATGACATCACTGGGCACATCAGAGAGGCAGTGCTTGATAAATCAAGATGGTGTGCCCATAGATCACTGTGGCTGTACTCATGAGGCTCCCTTCTCTGTCTCCTCCTCCTCCTCCTCCCCTTTCCCTTTGCAACCTATTAAAAAAGAACAACCTCTTTACATGGCAGCTGGGGTTACTGAAGAGGGCAGCATCCAACAACCTCAGTTTCCCTGGATCTGTGTAGAGTTCCACATGGCTCATGGGTACTTAGGGTAAATTAAGACATGAGCATCTGAAGTCACATCCAGCACGATGCTTCTTAGCATTTTTAGCACATCTGACCACCCATCTGTTTTTAAAAAATGAATCCCTCCAGCTCCGAGTGGGTGTGCAGCAAAGTGGGGTGGCTGGAAGAGAGAGTACATTTTTATTCAAGTAATCTACTTTTTCACTTCAGGTGAGGTGACCGTACACTGATGATGTAGTGGAATGTGGGGACAGAAATGAGAAATAAGTATGTGCTTTTACTGGAAGGGCAACTCAAAGAGTGTGATTATCCAGTCTAGATTATGACAGAATTAATTTTCTGGATGTCTTAGTGATCAAAGAAGAAGAGTATTTCAGTACTTTCAGTACTACACTGTAAGAAACCAGTGGACAGAAAGTATTTCAGATCTTATCATTCACATCTCTATCACATACTTTACTTTTGAAGCAGCTTTCTCAGTGCAGGCACATTTGTTCTGTTTTAGGGGATTTCTGTCTGGAGGCCAGGTCTCGCTGTGAAGATGGGATATGATGCTGCATTGTACATCGCTTCATACTTGCTTGCACTGAACTGCTTCCCTTTGCCATTTTGGTCCCCATTCCCCCAAATTCATTATAACCCCATTTTGTTCTAACCAACCTAAATAATTTGATGTTGTCAGAAACATGGCCACCTCTCACTCCCTGATCACCCCTAAGTGCAAATAAATTATAAGAGAGGTAAGGAGCACACATGGGGGATCCTATTGTGAACATCCCTTCACTGGGAAACCTGATCCCTCTTTGACATTTCAAGCACCCTCGACAACTGGGAGCTGGCGCTGAATACAGTAACAAGCACCACCCTCATTCCCAAAAAGCCCTGCTTATGGTGTGGCACAGATTTTTGCCATGCAAGCTAAGGGCGTTGTAATCCATTCTCTACTCCTTACAGACACTCCACTCAGCAGCAACAGGGACTCTCTCAGTGCTCTCTCCTTTTGCTTTGGAGCTCCTTTCCCCATTCCTGTTTGCATGCAACTTTCAGTATCAAGCCAAAACCTTTTGTTTTTCCCAGGCATTTTAGAAATTTGGTTTTTAGTTTTTATGTCTGTGCTTATGTAGTTTGTGCTCTTTTTTATTTTGCATTTATCATAGTTCAACCATTTGTTATTGCCCCAGAGAATGTTACTGGCTGCATAAAAACACAATAAAGAAACAGAAATCAGTGGTTATAAGGAAGATAATTAATCAAGTAATATTCTTGATTATTTAAAAGCCCCAAGAAAATGTCATTCCCTGCCTCTGCAAAAAAGTGGATGGGGGAGAAATTCCAATTTTAAAATTTATGCTTTAAAACAGAATTTTGTGCAGCCCTTTAAGGCCTAAGCACACAGCCACTGAGCAGTGCATGGCCTTGGTTGCAGGGAGGGAAGAAGGACTGCTTGAAAAACCCATGCATGGGGACAAAATCTGTGACAAGCCAGTTGAGCTATGAGGAGTGACCTTTTATGGGCAAAATACTGTTGAAACATAAAGTAGGGTCAGACCCATAGTAGTTTATAGCTCATGCTCAGTTGTATCCACATGCAAGTTTCAGATTTTCATTATCAATCAAAAGTGACAAAATTGAATCTAACAAAGAAGAAAGGTGTAAAATGGAATTGCTTTTCATGTTAGTATTTCGGAGAAGATTTACTGTTTCTGCTAGGGAATGACAGCTATAAATCTATCGCCAAGATCTTTGAAAAGAAAGGATGAGCAGTTATTTTATGGGACTCCACCAGGGACACTTCTAAACACATTAATTCAGTTTTCTGAAAACTGAAATGGGATAACAGCAAGTCATAAAAATGTTCCTAGTTTTGGATTAAGCAAAACATTGTAAAGATGCTTCATTAAAATTCACACTTGCTGCTGTCACACTTTTTGCATTGGCTTTACTCAGCATTTGCCTGCACATCTGTTACAATATCCCTTGCACTTTGTTGAATACAATAACATTCCTCTACAGCTGATACCCAGAGCACTGGTTGGCTGACCAGTGGAAGGCCACAGCCAAATTCCATGTACCAACATGGCAGACCTACTGGAGGATATATGTTGAGGATAGGTGTCAACATTGAAGTTGAGAGCCTTTGGGCTAGTGGAGAAACAATGTTCCTAACTTTATAAACCATGGAGGTCTTGATTTGTTTAAAACTGAATTCCCCATTTCTTCCAAAATTGGAAATTCTGGTTTAATGATAGTTTACTAATGGGAATATTAAGGTAGAGTCTACTCTGCATGTAAGTTGGCCTGTGAGGGAGGTCCAAATATTTATTCCTACCTTCATAAACCCTGGTTTATAAATCCTGATATTGGATCCAGGCTTATTATTCTTTGTTTGTTTTAATTGTATCCTATTCTTCATCACAAGTTGCTAGCACGGCTATTCATGCTAAGAGTAGACTATTTCAGTGTGTCTCCTCTAAGTATTAGTCCAACATCTGGACTAGGCTATTAGTTAGCAAACTGAAGGGAGGGTCAAATATATTGGAAAGAAACAGCAGCTGATAAGAGCATTATAATGATTGAATATGCCCATCAAAGGATGTAATTCATGTCATCTTTTTGTTCCCTCCCGCCAGATGTTGGAGCATTTTTTGAAGAGGGGATGTGGCTCCGGTATAATTTTTCATCAGCAGGGAATAATGTGAAGGACTCAGGTAGCAGAACACTCTTGAGCTCAAAAGAACCAGAAAATACTGTGTCAGACCTAAGCTTGAATAAAGAAGAGCTCAGTTTTAGCTTCAGCACTAACAAAGCTCCCTGTATCCTTCTGTATATCAGTTCTTACTCTCAAGACTACATGGTGGTGCTGGTGAATCCCTCTGGTAAGTGATTTGTCATTTGCATTCCTTATCTGAGAATTTGTCATACATATTAGCCTGCTCAAAACCATTTCTTGACCAGTGCCACAGAACAACTGGAAGGTGCTATTCTACAGATTAATAGTGTGCTAAGTGTTGAACAGTTTAGTTGCAAGCCACATTTAGGACTGGTTTTGGAGCCAAAATGACTGTGGTCACACTGCCAGGTGGAATAGGCAGTGGAGTACAACACGTACATTCTCCTGGACCTCTGGGTGACTTTCCCTACCATCAAGCATAGCATCCTTCTGGACTGCCTCACTGATTTGGGTTTAGCAAAGTCAGTGTGACTCCCATCTTACCAAATGAGCCAGTCTCAGAAAGTAATGCTGAGGGTCTTCTGCAGTGTTCTGTGTTCTTTCATCTGTGGGCTACTGCAATATACCATTGTATCTCACATGCTATTTAACATCTGTACCAGTGATGGGGAACTTTAGGCTCCCCCATCCAGACTGAAAACCTCTCCTGAAGTTCTTGACTCCTGAGCTACATGAAAATGCTAGAGAAAAATCATCTGAAAATTTGGGTGGCAGTGTCATATATATATATATGGACAACAAGCACCTCTGCACTTTTCCCTCCTCCTAATCCCAGCTGCAGTGGTTGCCAGAATGTTTTTGAGCCCAATTCAAAGTGCTGGTTTTCACCTTTGAAGCATTAAATGGTTTGGGCTGTGGAAAGACTGCCTGAACCCTTGTGTGCCATTGGAGAGCTTATAGATCACCATTAAGATCTATAAGGCTGGAAAGTATTAAGTATCAGGCCAGTGGAATTCACTCCTGGGAGATCTATGGCTATCCCTATCAGTATCTGTGTCTAAGAGAGGTTTTTAAAAGTATTTGTTCAATTTGGCTTTTAACTGAAAGGTTTTTAGTATAAAAGTAGTTTTTGCTAGTTTATATAAGTTTTATTTATTTTATTTTATTTTATTTTTTTATTTATAGCCTGCCTTTTTCCTACAAAGGGCTCAAGGCAGCTTACATCATTCTCCTCCTCCTTCTTATTCCCACAACAACAACCCTGTGAGGTAGGTTGGGCTGAGAGTCTATGACTGGCCCAAAGTCACCCAGCTGGCTCCATGGCTGAGCGGGGACTAGAACCCAGGTCATCTGAGTCCCAGTCCCATGCTCTTAACCACTACACCACACCGGCTCTCAGTTTTGGATTTAAGTTGTCTTAACCAGCTTATTCTTAAATGTGTTCCAAATTGATCCATATTTCTATTGATATGGAATTGTTCATTTTTATTTTGGAAACTGCTGTAGGAATGTAGTCTTGTAATGTGGCTAAGAAAAGCATTAAATAAATAATGAAGTTATAAAGAGAAGAAAATACTATTTAACAGACTTGCAATCATAGGCCCTGCCAGCTTGGGGATATGGAGATTTGCTACTGTTTTGTTGCTGAGATGTTTGTCCCATTGCTTCACCTACTTCCTACTTATGACCTAAAAGCAATTCTCATCTTACTCTGTACAAGTCCTTCCTTACTGCCCTCACATTCCATTTTCAGGTGATAAGACATTACTGTATCTATTTCTAACAGTTCTGTCTTTTGCTCATTTCTGCTCTAGAGTAAGTGCAGGGTCTCAGTTCAAAACTTAAAAGCCCCTCAACCACCACCACCACCCTGCTGGGATCCCAATCTGAAATGGAGGGGTGCCCTGTACCTGGCAAAAACTTGATTGTGGCAGGAAGAGTGCCCAGAGAGCCTTGAATGACTGTAGCTCCGTGTTGGTTGCTTCCTTGGAATGTGTGACGTGGACCTTGAAATTCAACTTAACAAGTTGAATAAATATGACAGTGGCAGGCTGTGAAAGCTAGGAAGAGGAAAGGAAAACATTTAAAGGGGGGAAAGGTCTAGGAAACAGATAAAATAACAAACTATTGAATGTTCCTTTCTATAGGCAACTTACAGATTCGATACAACCTTGGAGGCTTAAAAGAGCCATATATTATCAAGTTAGATCACAGGAATGTATCAAATGGAGACCCTCACAGTGTTAACATCACACGGACAGGGAAGGCGATTACTGTCCAGGTAATGTGTAGCAGTGGCTGTTGTGGGGGTGATGGTCTATGCCAGTGCCAGGTTCCCAAGGGCCCACAGGCAGGCAAGGCACCCTCAGTGGGGCCTTCCTCTCAACCTTCTCACCACCATGTTGTTCCAGCAGCTACTGCTCCTCCTCATCTTTCTCAGCACAGCTCCCATTTGCTTGCTTGACAGGCAGAGAGCAGGTGAGCAAGCTAGCAATGGCTCTTCATGCACCTTCTTGCCAACACCACTATCTGGGCCAGAGCAAGAGGTGGGGGAACAAACAGACTGCCATGGTGAAAAGGAGAAGGAGCTCCAGGGGCCTCTGGTCAATGCTTGTCCTTGACACCTGCCGTGGTTATGTAATAACATTCCTATTAGGGATTGTCCATTATGATACTAGGGGAATATGGGGTTCATCAACCAAATGTAGATACAAAGGCAAGAAATCCAAGCCATGTGTTTAACATGAATAAGACGCTTATCATTTGCATCACTACCACCCTTTGGCCATGGAAAAAGAGACGGACTCTTTGAATATTTTTGAGAGACTCCTGTAAAGGCCCCAATTGTTGGCACTGTCGACTGGACTTGTCAGGATCTGCAGAGCAGCACAGCTTCTTCTGGTGGCTTGCTAGAGCAGGCAGCCTCATTCACCTTGCAAGTACTTGCAGGGCTGGTAACAAGGCCTGCGGGTACTTGCAGGGATTAGAACCACTGCAATCACAGAAACCTGCTGGAAGCTACAAGAGGTGCTATGAAAGGATGCTCAGCCCTGACTAGTTTCACCATAATTATGAATACATATTTGTAGCCCTTATCTGGTGGCTACCTTCATTTCTGCAATGGCTTCATCTGTGCCTTGACTCCTGCCTGTTCCTGACTCTGACTTTCCCTCTAGTCCTCCCACTTCTTTTCCAGGTATCTGATCCTTGCCTGCTCCTGACCTTGCCTTTGCCTCTGGTTCTGTCATTCCTTGCTAAGTATCTGACCCTTGCCTGCTCCAGGCTATGCCTTTTCCTCTAGCCCTGCTGTATCTCACCAAAGCGTCCATCCTTCTTCATCCCTGGCCCTGGTGCTCCAGTTATAGATACTGGTTGTTTATGCCCTGGAGCTGACAAGATTATTGGGATAATTGTTTTAATGTTTTTTTTTTATCAACCATCTTCTTCTATGTGTTCTGCTTCTGAGAACTTAACTTGGAGGTGGCACCAGTGAAAACCATGAAATTCCTGAGATTCTGTTGGATTTCAGTGTAGTCAAGCTAAAACATTCCATCACATCACAAAAAACAGCTAAAGAAGCAAACTAGAAAACACTAATACAAAATACTGGGGGAAATGCAGTCTTTAAAATATCTAAAAGCTGAAAAACAGGAGTTGAAAGGATCATAAGTTGGAAACGTGCATAGGATTACACTCTAATAAAAAGTTCCTGCCAAAAGTCACTGTCCAGGCAGAATTTAGCACTGTTATTTCCCATTAATTTCAAAGGCATAGTGCATCGTGTACTTTTAAACCTCTATTAGAACAAATGAAAATGAGAAGAGTTAAACTTTGGCTGTAATCGAGAAACTGTACCTTATCCTTATTAACAAGGACTTTTAAAATGGAGTATAATTAATTATATATTAATAGCATCATTAATTCTCTTAACATTGCTAAAATGCAATCTTCCTTGCAAGCAAAATATGCACATAATATTTGTATTGTTAACAACACTGCTCTGTTTACTTGAATGAGCTTTACAGAACTGCAAATCTTCATGTAAGAGCTTGCTCCCTGAAGATCACTAGATGGCAGCATATCTTAACTTTTCGAAAGAATCCTGTTGAGTTCAGCAATTCTAATATGTGTATTGGGTTCTGACATGCTGTGTTTTTAGATGTCTGAAGTCAGCTTTAAATGATGGCTTATTTACCAGTTAGGCTCAATTCGAAGTGGTGGTACTAAACATGGCTAATACTGCCTGGGAGATTCTGGTAGTTCAACACATCTGAATGCCACCAGACTGATATAATTGCATGTCTGCTAACAGTGTGACTATAGATTCAAAAGGCAGTATAAAAATCAGCTAGTTTTTTATTATATAGCACAAGATGGGCAGCAAGCATACCTGGGACTGCAACTCCCTGTATTCCTAATCATTGGCTATGCTGGCTTGGGCTTCTGGGAGATAAATACAAAAATTTGGAGTTCTACCTTCTACCCATTCTTGATATGAAATTCAGTGTTAGCTCCACAGCAAAATTAATGAAGGATTGTGGAAGACTTCCACTTGGCTGTAACAACCTTCCAAAGCATTCCAAAATGTTGGCTTTAAACTTGCTTCATTTTCTTCACATCTTCTGATTTCCCCTCCAAAGTGAGTTACTTCCATTACATAGTATTGTGCCAAGCATAGGCAACTATATGATGAGTGTTTTCTGCTTTGTTTTCAACATTCACGCTTCAGAATAATTTTGAACAAACTCATTATGCAAGAAATCATAAGTCAGGATTCAGTGGAATTCATGTACTCATGTAAGCCAAATTTGGGCATGGCCAAATGAGTGCGGAATAAGTGTGTTTGTTTTTTAATGGACAAAAGCCAGAGTTGGATTTCTCCTCAAACACAAAACCTGACTTAAAACCCAAATTCTCCCCACCCATAAGCATAGACCACCCAATAACAAGATTTGGCATGTTTTTATTTGGATTTATTACCTCAAATTTGAATGGCTTAGTTTTGATTTCTGTTCAACTCAGTTGAACCTACAGTAGATACATGCCTTTGTTTTCTAAGTTTCTCAGTTCAGTTACTCACATAGTAGATGCCTAAAAATGCACAAACCTCTTATGTGAGTGTGTAAACTGGAGTGAGATTGAGTTATATCCTCTTCTGGTCTTACTGCTTATCGAGGGTGAAACAAGAGCAGCTAAAAGTTGAGATCACTGTGTGGTTGCCTAATGTCCTTGGGGAAGACCTAGCCTGATTGCAATGTACATGCATAAAATTCTCATAGCCTTTTTTCATGGTTTGTTTTTTCCAGCTGGACCATTATTCTCCGGAAACATACACTCTACCAGGACCATCAAACCTTCAGTTTACTTCACTGAAGTCACTCTTTCTAGGAAAAGTAATAGGTAAGACTCCATTTACAAAGTTCTTTGTGTATGGCTGCAACTTTAATCAGCCAATTAATTGCCTAAAGCTCTCTGCTTAAATGTCCCTTCTAATGACTAGTTGAAGCTTTCCTTTTAGTAATTTATTCTCACATCTGTCAGTATCTCAGAAGGGCTGCCTTATTGAGGTTATTGTGCATTTAATTGTTGAATCAACTGTAACTAAATTTTCTGTCCTGTCCTGTTTAAATGAGTTCTGAAAGAACTAAATCATCCAGGGACATGAGTCTGTGTCAGTTGTCCTCTGGGCATCTGATTCTCATTAAAAATTCTGCTGCTCAAGTTATTCATTATGGTACAGTTATACTAGCAAGAAATTGCAACAGCAGATCTGCATCCACAGTCAAAATAAAACAGAAAGGGCAGGATTTGGATACTGAATATGAAGCATCTGCTCACTGCAGTTCTGCCTCCGCCTGGATGCTGCACCATCCAGGTTCTGTGGCCAATATGAACTGGATCCTGATCGGCCATTTAAAATCTTCCAGTCCCTGAGGCTGGGATGTTGTCAACTCTATGGGCCAAGACTTTTCACACACTTGTATGTCTGAATAGGCAAGATCTTTGAGTATGTGTGTGTGTGTGTGCACGCATGTTTGTGCACACATATGCATATGTGTGAGAGAGAAAGAGGGAGGGGGAAGATTTGGAGGAAGTTTGGAGAGATCCTAAAGGAATGAATGCAGTTTTTTAGAAACTTGAAACCAGGAGATGACAAGCATGGCTATATACATGCATCTACACATACATGATGGGTATCTGGGCAGTTAGAGAGAACACATCTGTGGGTGGTGTTCCACAGTGAGTGAGAGAGAGAAAGAGATTGAGGGGGGATGAGTGTTTGCCTTCCGTTCCATAGGTTTCTATCTAATAACTGTAGGTCCAGGTGATTTATTTAAAATGTAAGGGTTCAACCTCTCCTCTGAGGAAAGCACTTTTGGGCACATCATTTGTCCTTTGTGACTAGTCATGCATCCCATGCTACTGTCATGAACTATGGTTCCTTTGTGCAACCAAAGCTACGGACCTTTCTTGCAAAATGTTCTTTATCGACCAAAGCCTTTTCCAGAAGCCCAAAGACCCAGAAGGAATCTCTCTGAGCATGCACAGAGCAGTTTGTTGAACCCAATCTAGCATTTACCTCCAGAAACTCTCCTTATAAGCATGTCTGGGAGGGGATTTCTGAAAACAAGCAGACCTCCTTTCGGTATGCTGCTCCTCTAATTGGGCCACCTACCTCTGCTGACATCAGGTCATGGGGTCAAGAGGCATACCCACTTTGTCTCTGAGAAACTCCCCTGTTCCAAGCCCCCTCCAACTAACTGTACATCTTGGTTATTCTCAGAGGCTGACTGCACACTGCGGAGTCTGGCCTTGAGATAGGCATCTCCGCTTCTCTCATCTGAACATCTAGAATTGGCCCACATTCCAAGGCCTGCTCCTGCTCTTTCTCCTCCTCCTGAATTCCAATCAGCCGGCCTTGAGAGCAACTGTCTTTCTCACTCCCAATGGCTAGTATGCAGGGCAATTTCTTAAACTGCCCAGTGTACCTTAAAAGATCGCCTGCTATGAACTAAGAATCTGCTACAGCCTTCAGGCTATGAATAGGGCTCACTTCTGATAGGTCTGGTGGCATGAGGAAAAATTTGCTTTATACTCTGAAGGCTGCAGTAGAATTCTGGGCCTTGATGGATGCAAAACAAGTATTTATTCACACATTTGTCAGACACATGTGATATATACCAAGACCTTCCTCCTTCATCACCCTGGCACAGAACACTGATATGATTTTTTAATTGTAGAGCATGCACAGCTGTGGTCACACTGGATTTGATTGTGAGCACTGGTTATGCTTGTCTCAGTAGATAACCACTATTTAATAAGGTATTGTTCTAATTATTTCATGACTAAAAAGTGAACACTTTAGCAGGAAAGCAATTATCCTTGCTTAACCAGCTGTCAACATGGTGAAAAAGGAAAGAGTGGTGAGGAGGTAACATCCTGCTTCTTCTATTTATGAATTCTGTGCTTGTATCAGTCTACATTTGAAGCCTACCACTAAATCACATTAAAATGTGCAGAGTTTTGATCATGTGACTCTTACCAAAGTAATTGGAATCATGGGGTTACTCCATACTCTGAGGTTTTCATGCATTAAACATATTGCTGAATTATGAAGCACTGGTTTCTTTTTTGCCATACATGGAAATAGCAAGGAATCAAATTCTCATGCTTCATGTTTGCAAGAGAAATGGCCATTTCACAACTTTTGAAGTTATTTAACAGGGTTCATGTGATTTTACCTGTCACATATCTGCTTTTGTCAACTAATTCCCCAACACCTTCGTTTTTTGCCATCCCACCAATCAAGTACAGGTCTGTTTGATGTTCATGCCAGTTTGGTGTGAAGACTATTCATACAAAGAAGTTCAGAAGCTAACCTTGGGCTAGCTCAGCCTTCCAATGTGTGAGGAATGTTTCTAAAAGGTTTTCCAGTCATCAAAATGCATTGGACTATTTGCTTAACAGATTGCAGTTTTCTTTCCGGAAAGATCCCTCATGTAATAAGAGTCCTCTGTGGAATAAAAGCCAAAGATCTAAGCTTCCCTCTCATTAAGAATTCTCATCTCTACTGAAGCCTCCTTCTTCCATAACAGATTCAAGGTAGGCAAACCACATAGGCCTGGAGCTTTTCCCAGTAGAATAGCAAAGCCAGAGCTCACAGGAACACAACAACAGCACTTCTTTAGTAGCAGGGATGCTAAAATCATCTGCCACCCCCTTCACTTGTCCCTATTCCTTCTGAGCTTACATTAACTTTTTACACTAGGTGTGGGGGGAAGGGGAATAAATTTTCCCAGCAATAATATTGCTCATTTTTTATAATACAAAGAGGCTTGCTGTTGAATGGACAATTAAGATCCATTCACTTTACAAAAGATCTATTCCTGCTGGAGATGAAAGCTGCTGGAACTGGATTGTTGAGATAGTTTGCTTGAATTTTTGCACATTCCTTGGGGTTGTGGCTAAGGAATCCATCCATCATGATGTACACCTGCACTTTTACCTCTATATTACTGGCTTTGCCTGAATAAACAAGGGCCCAGGTCCAGCCCCACCATTAGGGATAAAGAAGCAGCTGCCACAGACAGAAGATGTTTGGGGAGGGAGAGTGGCACTGAGCTGTTAAAGGGCAGAGCAATGTATGCTATGTGGCACCTTAAGCTATCATGCCACTCTCACGCTGTCCCATCACAAGGGTTAAAATAGGCTCCAACCTCAGTCCACCTTGTTCTTTGAACCCTGGCAGCCACAGAAGAGGGACATCTCCTCACGTGCATATCTCCTAAAGCTGCTTCCATGGGCTACCGCAGTGCTAAGCTGTCCATCCATACCTGCTGGACCTGATAGGTCCAAGTCTTATTTGAGTGGCTGCTTCCTTTCTCCATGTAAATCACCCATCCTGAAACCCAGTACAAAAATGGGCTAGTTTATTATTTCCATTATTTCCATTATCGCCATATTCCCCCCCCCCTCCTTTTTCAGGAACTCTATTTCTTTCTCTCAATGACAGGCCCCACACACTTTGGCAAGTCTAAGGATGCCACAACTTAAGCAGGTTGCCGAAACTAATTCACTAATTGTATCCATATAAAATTAGCAAGAAACTAGCTTTCATGCAATTTTCTCAGTTCTTCTATTCACTTATGCATACCCATTTAATAAAAGCTTGAACTAGAAGCCTGTTGAGCTGACTAAATAATTGGGCTGACTTACAGGACCATATTTACCCACATACCAGCTGCTTGTAGCTAAGGATGCCCAGTTACTTAAGAGGTGCCAATAATCTGTTTCCTCCTTTCCTCAAAACCTCACAGGTTTGAATTCCCACATCTTTGGAGTAAAGTGAATTAATTATGTAGTGACAGCTGCTGATTATTTCAGTAGTATGTTCCATGCAGCCTGCTGTACCTGAAAAGAAGGATAGAAGAATATGTCTTTATCAGTCATTGTTGTCATCACCATCCTTTCTCTCTCTCTCTCTCTCTCTCTCTCTCTCTCTCTCTCTCTCTCTCTCACGCACGCACGAGAGAAAGAGAGATTCAAGGAGAGACCGATCAACCAGTCATCACTTGTAAGTGCCCACATGAGTGCTTTGCTCATTCTGGGCTTGAATGATTACTGGTTATTCATCAGTCAAGTGTGCTCACGCCTGCACATGTCTGAAAGAAACTTCATTCTAGCATACACCTAGTAAAAAAAGCAGCCCACTGTTCATTTCCACCTACTGTTTCCTATTTCTTTTCTCCCCAAACTGTGGTGAGAGTGTTCTCCTCGTTAAAAATTAGGAATTGTTGTTCTTTTCACCCGGCTTGATCCTGGCTAGGTTCATATGAGTCACTCATCTCAGAAAGTGTAGCACAAAGTATTTGAGATAGAGTATGGGGAGGGTTATGCAAATAATCCATGGGTTATTGTTTCTAAAGGCAGTTATAAAAACATGCACATTAAGTGTAGCTGGAGAAACTAGTAGCATGGAAATAATTGTCCTGGATCTTTCAAGATGCCAGTATAATATTTACTGAGAGTCAAAATAGTTACATTGTTCTTTGACCAAGTGCCCCATCTTTTAAAATGTGTTGAAAAAACAGCAGCAATTAGACACTGAGGGAGGGGGTTGGGCACCTAGCTGGGAGGTCCAAGAATGAGCAAGGTAGCACTGCTGCCCTCAGGCCTTCTCTAAACTGAGGAAACCATGAGCAGTTGCACTTCTAAGAAAACAAAAGTTGCGTATGTATACTGCAAACAAAAATCCACTCTCTTCTATTTCAATAAAGAGTGGATCCTGGTCCAAGCAATCAGGAACCACTGCCTTTAGCAAATATGTTGCTATCTGCTCTCAAGTCATCTGGACCGTATACATGAATATCGTGCAAATGTCCTGGCCTTGGCAGTCCTGCTCAGCTATTGTAAGCACAAGGCTGTGGCTTCCATTATGGAATCGATCCATCTCCTACTTGGTCTTTCTCTTCTTTCACCTTTGACTTTTCCTGGCATTATTGTCTTCTTCAGTAAGTCTTGCCTCCTTATGATGTGCTTGAAGGTCAACTGCCTCAGTTTTGCCATTTTTGCTTCCAGAGCAAGATCTGGCTTCATGTAGATATACAAAGTTGAAGTGCGGGAATAAAATGACAATGTTTAGTTTGGCTTGCAGATATAAGTATTTGGGTTTCCCCCATCCCCACTTCCACTTCATGGATCACTGCCTTGTCATGGTGAAGGGGCTTGTGTAGCTCAATGAAGCTATGAGCTATGCCATGCAGGGCCACCCAAGATGGACAGGTCATAGCAGAAAGCTCTGACAAAACGTGATCCACTGGAGAAGGAAATGGCAACCCACTCCAGTATCTTTGCCATGAAAACCCCATGGACAGTACCAAAAGGCAAAAAGATATGATGCTGGAAGATGAGCCCCTCAGGTCGGAAGGTGTCCAATATGCTACTGGGGAAGAGCAGAGGGCTAGTACTAGTAGCGCCAGAAAAAATGAAGCAACTGCCTCAAAGCCAAAAGGACACTCAGTTGCTGATGTATCTGGTGGTGAAAGGAGAGTCCGATGCTGTAAAGAACAATACTCCATAGGAACCTGGAATGTAAGATCCATGATTCAAGGCAAGCTGGATGTGGTCAAACAAGAGATGACAAGACTGAACATCAACATCTTAGGAATCGGTGAACTAAAATGGACAGGAATGGGTGAATTTAATTCAGATGAACATCAGGTACACTACTGCGGGCAAAAATTCCTCAGAAGAAATGGAGTGGCCTTCATAGTCAATAAAAGAGTAGGAAAAGCAGTACCGGGATACAATCTCCAAAATGACAGAATGATCTCAGTTCGAATCCAAGGCAAACCATTCAACATCACAGTAGTCCAAGTCTATGCCCCAACCACTGGTCCTGAAGAGGATGAAGCTGACTGGTTCTATGAAGGCCTACAACACCTAGAAATAACACCAAAAAATGATGTCCTTATCATCATGGAGGATTGGAATACCAAAGTAGGAAGCCAAAAGATAACTGGAATAACAGGCAAGTTTGTCCTTGGAGTACAAAATGAAGCAGGGAGAAGTCTGGGGAGAAATGCATTCCTTGCAACAAGAAATGCAAGAAAGCAAAATGGCTGTCTGAGGAAGCTTTACAAATAGCTGAGGAAAGAAGGGAAATGAAAGACAAGGGAGAAAGAGAAAGATACACCCAATTGAATGCAGAATTCCAGAGGATAGCTAGAAGAGATAAGAATGCATTCCTAAATGAATAGTGTAAAGAAATGGAAGTAAATCATAGAATAGGAAAGACTAGAGATCTCTTCAAAAAAATTGGAGATATGAAGGGAACATTTCATGCAAAGATGGGCATGATAAAGGACCAAAATGTCAGGGACCTAACAGGCAGAAGAGATTAAGAAGAGGTGGCAAGATTACACAGAAGAACTATACAAGAAAGAACTCACTGTCCCTGATAACCATGATGGGGTGGTCGGTGACCTTGAGCCAGACATCCTGGAATGTGAAGTCAAATGGGCCTTAGGAAGTCTGAGCAACAACAAAGCTAGAGGAGGTGACAGTATTCCAGCTGAGCTATTCAAAATCCTAAAAGTTGATGCAGTTAAAGTGCTACACTCAATATGCCAGCAAACTTAGAAGACTCAACAGTGGGCAAAGGATTGGAAAAAGTCAAATTACATTCCAATTCCAAAGATGGGCAATGCCAGAGAATGTTCAAACTACCTCACCATTGCACTCATTTCACATGCTAGCAAAGTTATGCTCAAAATCCTACAAGCTAGGCTCCAGCAGTATGTTAACCAAGAACTACCAGAAGGATTTCGAAGAGGCAGAGGAACTAGAGATCAAATTGCCAACATGCACTGGATCATGGAGAAAGCTAGGGAGTTCCAGAAAAACATCTACTTCTGCTTCATTGACGAGACTAAAGCCTTTGATTGTGTGTATCACAACAAATTGTGGCAAGTTCTTGGAGAGATGGAAGTACCAGACTATCTTATTTGTCTTCTGAGAAACCTATATGCGGGTCAAGAAGTAACAGTGAGAACTGGACACGGAACCACTGATTGGTTCAAAATTGAGAAAGGAGTTGGGCAAGGCTGCATACTTTCACTCTGCCTATTTATCTTATATTCAGAGCACATCACAAGAAAGGCGGGGCTAGATGAATCACAAGTTGGAATTAAGATTACTGGGGGAAATATCAACAACCTCAGGTATGTAGATGATACCACTCTCATGGCAGAAAGTGAAGAGGAACTAATGAGCCTCTTGATATGGGTGAAGGAGGAGATCGCAAAAGTTGGCTTGAAACTCAACCTTAAGAAAACTAAGATCATGGCATCCGGTCCTCTCACTTCCTGGTAAATAGATGGGGAAGAAATGGAGGTAGTAACAGATTTTATTTTCTTGGGCTCCAAGATCACCTTAGATGATGACTGCAGCCAAGAAATTAAAAGACACGTGCTCCTGGGGAGGAAAGCTATGGCAAATCTAGACAGCATACTAAAAAGCAGAGACATCACGCTGCCAACAAAAGTGCGTATAGTCAAGGCTATGGTTTTCCCAGTTGCAATGTATGGCTGGGAAAGTTGGACCATAAGGAAGGCTGAGCCCCAAAGAATTGAGACCTTTGAATTGTGGTGCTGGAGGAGACTGCTGTGAGTCCCTTGGACTGCAAGGAGATCCAACCAGTCAGTCCTAGAGGAGATCAACCCCAACTGCTCTCTACAAGGCCAGATACTGAATATGAAGCCCAAATACTTTGACCACCTAGTGAGAAGGAAGGACTCACTGGAGAAGAGCCTAATGCTGGGAACAATTGATGGCAAAATAAGAAGGGGATGGCAGAGGATGAGGTGGCTAGATGGAATCACTGAAGCAGTCGGTGTGAGCTTAAATGGACTCCGGGGGATGGTGAAGGAGAGGAGAGCCTGAAAGAATGTTGTCCATGGGATTGCAATGGGTCAGATGTGACTTCACAACTAACAACAACACCCCCACTTCAGCATAATAATAAAGGAAAGACTGAGCTCATGTAAACTACAGCACATCTACTTTAACAGAGCTATTTCAAGAAGACAAGAGGGATGTTTGGCAAGAGTGTATTCAGGAGTACTGCAAAATCAGACTAGCTAGATAACTACTTTAGGGAATCATGCATACCTTCATGGCTTCAAGTGAAAAATAAGCTATTATATTGTAAGCTGAAATACTAACCATTTCATGTTCTAAGTAAACAGTTTGAATGACCTAACTAAAATGAATACTGATAACCATCTCATAGGACTGTGCACCAGGATTCTGTGAGGTCTTTGGCAAACTCATCACTAGGCTGTATTCCCATGAAGGCACTGACCAGGTTCACTGGTCATGGCAACCCAAGATTTATACAAACCATGGATAGCTGGGAGCAAGCAGGTGTGCTGGCTGCCAGCCAACCACTTCCACTGAGCTAAACAGTCCAGCGATATCCATATGAATTGCAAGGATTGGTTGTTCCACCTGGAATAGCCCAAAATTCAATTCAGATGTCATGGCCAACAACCCAGGGCACTTCCCTGAATTTTGTTCAACTGCAGCAGAGAGACAGCTCTGTGCAGATAATCAGACAAATAGTACAATGCATAGCCAGCACTCAGGGAATGGGGAAAACTGACCACCAACTCCCATGTACCAAGTGGGTTTTGTTGTCATTGCCTGGGTTCACATCATCATGGGAAAAAGAAATCATGGTGGCTTCTTTTCGCTGCCCACTGTGTCAGCTGTGCTCTGTGCCATTTGCCTAATTATCTTCCCAGAATGCAGCTTCCCGTGTCATCCAAACTCAATGAGGTACAGAGGGGGAGTGGCATCAGAACCACCCCAGAGCCATACAACACTCATGGTTTCTACTCTGCAGTTGTGCAAACCCAGCCAATGATAGCTGAATTTGCTTGATACTCGGGGCTTAATGGTCAGCTGATACTTGTAGAATTAGGAATTGAGGGAGGAGTCCTGTCTAGGAGAGTGTACACATAAAAAAAAACTGAGCAAGCAAAATGCAGGACCTGTATTTTGGAAGTTGGATAGCAAGAATCTACCAGGTGCTGAATTAAGACTAGCACTGCCTGACTATGCTTGTCTATGCCCTTCTTCTATACTTTTATCCTTTATTGTACCAAACAAATATACTGTGCAATATGGGTACACATTCTTCAGTACTACCTTCTTACAAGGAAATTGACTCTGTAAAGGCTTGTCCCTGAAAATTCCTATTGTTTAGGAAAAGGGAGCATAAAATAGTATTGATGGAAAGACACAGAGGAAGCAATTTAGAAACAGCTTTCTCAAGCCATTATGCTGACCTTCTCTTTTACCTTCATAGCTCCAGGATTATATCAGCAGGCTGTTTTCTCTATTCACATAAAACCAAGTCAGTGTCACAACACTAAAAGGGATTAGTTGGATTTCCTGATCAAGAGTTCAAGAAATGATATTCTTAAACACATCTACAAGAGAGGGAAAATTGCTAGATATGGTTAACAATATGCTGAGACTTGCCTTTGAGCATTTTAGTAAAGGTGGGATATATTTGAAATCACCTTAGAAGAGTGTTTTGGATCAGGTTGTTGCATGCTTTTATGTGAATTAAATGTACCTCATTTCTAATCTACTTTCAGTGGAAGCCTTCAGTGAAAGCCTTCTATTATTATACATGTGATAATTCACAAATGATATGGATCACAGAATAAAAGAATTATGCTGCTATTTTGTTGAGAAAGACAAACTGCCAGATAGGGTAATATATTTTGTTTTTTGTGGTTTGATGGTTGGAGCATTAGAATTCTTTTTCCTCTGTGTATTGAACACAATGACACTTTTGTCTCACAAATTATCATTTTGCTGTCATTTCTGTGAAGTTGTTTGTGGAAGCACCATTTAATGTGTTAGAGATACCTTGTGTTCCCTACCATTGACAGAGGAAGAAAGCTGTCTGAAGAGGTAGGGGAAAAGATCATAGTAGTAGATTTTAACAAAGGCTGAACTAGACAGTCATTCCCTGAAAAAGAATCTAGGTGGTTATTTATACATACACCATATCATTTGTGGTAACTTTGTTCCTGCCTTTCACTGAGAAGGTGCAACAAAAGTTCATCCTTTCCCCTTTGTATCTGTAATTGTCTAGGATTGTTCAGTTATCTAGTAGAGACTAGAATTTCCCTGTTTGTCAGTAGAGGAACTATCAAAATTACTGCCTTCTCAAGGAGACTTTTTGTTTTCTGTGCCTACCTCTGCACAATATTTAGTGCAGAGGTTCACCCAGGACCAAAATACAGTTTAGAGAAATTCATGGGCAGGGTGGATGGAGTGGGGATTTATTTTTATTTTATTTTATTTTATTTTTCGATTTATATCCGGCCTTTTTCCTACAAAGGGCTCAAGGCAGCTTACATCTCCTCCTCCATCTTATCCCCACAACAACAACCCTGTGAGGTAGCTTGGACTGAGAGTCTGTGACTGGCCCAAAGTCACGCAGTTGGCTCCATGGCTGAGCGGGGACTAGAACCCAGATCGTCTGAGTCCCAGTCCCATGCTCTTAACCACTACACCACACTGGATTTCATTCTAGTGCTGCGAGGGGACTAAGGCAGCTGCAAAATACTAGCATATTTTAATTCAAAGATGCCATCCTACAATCTCCCAAGAATGCCTGAGGAGTGGGGAGAAGGATTCTTCGATGGCTGAGGCCTCACCCTGTCCCTCTTCTGGGGCACAAAAAAACCTCCATCAGCTCCTACTCCAAAAGCAGAACTGCACCTCAGAGAAGGGGGAAAGGGTGCCAGGAGGGGAGGGGAGGATGCTATGGGCCACCCTACTAGTGCTTCAGCTTCTTTTCCTCCCCTTTCCCAGTCCTTTACCTAGATCAGGGGTTGGCAACCTTTAACACTCAAAGAGCCATTTCGACCAGTTTCCTACAGAAAAGAAAACACCAGGAGCTGCAAAATGACATCTAAAATGAAGATAACACTGCATATATCGTTTTTTACCTTTATGCTATGTATAAAAAACTATAGCACGTTGCATTTATGAAATCAATGAACTGCTACAGAGAATGCAAATTTTTATTTCTGCATGCAACAAAAACATTTTGAACTCCGAAAAAAAAAGATGCTTGGTTGACAGTTACTTTCAAATAAAATACTCAGTGTCCTCATATGTATGAAATAAAAAGCTGAACTTAAATTATCCACCTGCTGCAAACCAAAAATGCCATCTGCTTCTATGTGCCCTCATTCTTTTATCACGTGTACTGGAGGGTGCAGTCTGCTGTCAACCTGAATAAAAAAAGGACTAATTGATACTTTCATACAGTAAATAGAGTTTCTGCAGTACAACAAATATAAATAATAGCCTGGTGAAATATTGAACAAACAGCCCTCTTCCAATGTAATAATGTTGCTGGAATTTTTATAAGAATCTTCTTAAAACAAGGAAGTAGATCTATATCTTCATTATAATTTAGCTGCAGCTCTTGTTCAGTCACTAAAAACTGTTATTTTTAATTTTACATTATAAACTAGTCGGACTCCTTTCATATATTTTGAACAGGAGAACAGCTTCCTGCAGAGTCAAAGTCAGTGCAAAAGGGCTGCATGCATTAAACAGCAAACCCCATAAGTTCGTCAGCAGTAAAAGCAAATGAATCTACCCACGTACCATTAAACGTTCAGTTTTCTTCAGAAACTTTTCTTTTCTTCAATCTATCCATAGTTTGCCTACCAGGGGAAAAAGCTCAGTAAATCATGAAAAGCTCAGTAATCGGCACCTGTCTTAGATCAGCGGCTGTGCCGGTGCAGATTGGCGGCTGTGAGAGATGGAGCTGCAGCAGAGGGATTCAAGAGCCACGTGTGGCTCTGGAGCCGTGGGTTGCTGACCCCTGACCTAGATGCTAACAGCCACCCAGATAATGTGCAGGATGGAGTATGATGGCAGCAGAGATCGCTACTTCCCTCCCTCCACTGGGTGCACATAAGCCAAGTCCATCAGTTTACATGCATTGGAATGGGGGGGGGGGCATAGGATTACCACCTCTCTCAGTAACCTTAGAGGTATCACTGTCCTTCAGAATGAGGAAACTGCAGAAAAGTTAGGAGACCACCAGACTGAGACCTTGAGGATAAGGTTCCACACTCCTGCTTTACTGAATACCTTTTCAGATTTAAAGCAAAAACAAAAATGTGGACCCTGCACTGAGGCAGAAAGGCACAAATGAGAGAGAAGAGCCAGAATAAGATTCACTGTACACTTACGGTCAGGAAGGGCTTGCATGAGGCTGGGAACAAGGAGGAAGACAAAAGTGCCTAAAAGTCCTGAACAAAAGACAGAGGACCAAAGAAAAGTGAACCAAGTAGGCAGGAAACACTGAGGGTCTGCCAGAGAACTGAAGCACAGAACTGCCGTATTAATTTGAAGTAACAAATTAATCTTTGAGTGTGTGCCTTTCACATTTTTTGAATCTTTTGCAGTATGATCTAAATCACTACTGACAGCTGAGGGCCTTTCCTCTCCATTCTTTTCCTGCCCGACTATCAAATGGTTCTTGCTTCTTTTGAAATGGCATTTGTGGTCATGAGGATTGCTGGTACTTGAAAAGCTGAGGATGATAGGATGCAGAACAAAGCAGCATATAATTTGTGTAACTGGCACATATGGCACAGGTTGTCCAAAAGTGCAGGGTATTTACATGCTTTCTATGCAGTATGTTTGCAAAGGCGGTGCCATCTATAATCACCTACTTTTCTGCATTCCAGGGATACCTTACAAACAGAAATGCAAGGTAGCCATAGGTTCCCTTTTGCTCCCTTCACTTCATTCCTCCTCCCCCACAGCCAAACCTTTGAAAGGCCAAATTGGCCTGTAATTCCCTGAAAATACATTTAACGGCATTTGACCAAGTGCAGCAGCAGAACCAATGGTATTAGAGAAAGAGGGTTTTTTGCCTTTCTTCAACTTACATGCACATTCAGTGTGGGCTAATTACCGGGTAAACTTGACAAAGGTGTTCATTTGCATAGCGTATGCAGTAAGAATACCTTGATTTTTAAAGGAACAGTGCACTACTATAAGTGAACAATTTAGCTCTTTCTTCGCTGCATTTCTCAGTATATCCATACATGCATTAAATAAAAACAAAAGCAGGAAGATGTTTCCCAAGGGTAAGGTAGGACTTTACAAGTGGGAGGACAAACTATGGGTTACTGTAGGAGCCCATGATTTTGTGCAAATTTCATGAAATTGTATCTGAGTTTCTTGTATTATAAGGCATCTTTCCTTCCATTATTTGTTCATTGATTTAATGCGGGGAGGGGTATATATGAAAAGATTGTTCCACTTGTGCTAATATATTAATCCTACCACAAGACGTTTGTTTTTTTGTTTTTGTTTTTTTAATCAGTCCACAAGCCTATTGGCTCTGAAAATGCCAGCCCCCTGCAGAATCCACAGGCTGGATTCACAGAAATCCAAACTCATTTGAGGTCATAGCAGGTTTCTCTGACATCTTTACCATAAAGGCACCCTGCCTATTACAGAGATTATAGGAGTAATTTCTGGGGCCAACTCACATATACAATTATGTGACAGTGTGTTGAAGGGCCAGCCTGAGACATTTTGGTATTTGGAGCTGAAAATCCAGAACTGCCCCCCTCAATAATGAACTTGAGGCCACCAGGAATTTCCTTAAAAGCCTGAGTAAAAGACTGGGCTTTCTTCCAATGGATGCAGATTTTAAGTCAATGGCTCAATACCTCCTAAGAGCATGTGCCCCAAGGTGGCCACATCTGCACACCTTCATCCCATTAGTTCCAGCAAAGCCCAGCAAGTCTGAAACTACACAACTTAGTTGCCAGTCTGTGTTATATGACTGGACTGGAGGACACAGCTTCAGTAGCCCCTGTATGGAAACTGAAAGTGTGTGTGATGCTATTACCTTAGACCAGGACTGGGCCAAAAGTAGATCTCTACGTGTTTAGGACCCCTGCTCCCAACATTGGGCATGCTGGCTGGTGGTAATAGGAGTGGAAGTCCAGAACATCTGGGGGACAGCAAGTAGGAGAAGGCTGTCCTGGACTGACAGCTGTTTCTGCACAGCTGCAGAAGAGACTTGAGCATCAGAAGCACCTGCAGGCTCCAAATCCCAGGTATGCCTCAAGCTTCCTGGGGCCCATCTGTCTCTGCTGCTGCAAGGAAGAATTGCAGGGTAATTTGAGCAGTTCATAGCCAAAGTCAAGCCAGCATTTGAGAAGGCAGGTGTCATCATTTGTTACCTGTCCCTAAAGACACGTGCTTACCTTCAGGATGAGGCAGAGTGGAAAATGTAAATGAATAACATTTTTAAAACTCAATAAATAATATTAAATACAAAGTCTTCTATAGCAATTTCTGCAAGGTTGGAAAGAATCATAGGAACATGATCTGCTAGAGAAGAGTGACACAGCACAGAATTCTGCTCTGGGAACTGAGCCAAGCTCCAAGCTGGGGCTGTGCAGTGAAGGCACCTAAAGACATGGTGTCTGCTATGTGGTCAAAGCCCATCAATATCAGTCAGAACCAGAAAGAATCTTTTTATTACACCCAGGGAACAGAGGAGGAAAAGTTATTAACGTGCCATGAGGGTAATACAAAGAATGTATACATTTTTCCCTCTCTGTTCAAGTCAAGATTCATTTCAATAGTAGGAGGGCTGGAGAGGAGAGGAGAGCAGAAGGATGCAAACCCCATGCAAACTCCGAAAGTAGCAGTGCCACTGCATCCAGGAGGACGGCTCAGCTTGAGGGTTTATTTGGCTCCCCCCGCCCATTTTTTTTTTTTTTTTTACTAAACAGCAAAGGGTAAAACTGCCATAATGACTGCTGCTATTTTGCTCTATTTGCAATTATAAACAGCCTGGCCATCTTCATAGAAGCCCTGGGAAATTCACGCACAGATTACCAGATGGGGCTGTCCTTGAAAAAAATGTGGAAGCTTCAGCTAGCATGTTTCCATATTTGGAGGGGGGTGGGTGTCGTAGCACTACCAATCCAAAAGCATTGCATGCCTATTCCACCCTTTCCTGCTTTAAGTTTAAGAAAAAAAGGACAAAAACAGCCATGGGAAATCATGAAAGGTTACAAAGGGAAGTCAGTGATTTCTGAACCCTCTCTATAAAATTCTGTGCATGAGGCAAGGTGATGAACAACTGGGACCCTTTGCCTCCAATGATGCATCTTAAGATGCAATCCTATGCATACTTAGACAGAAAAATTTCTATAACTCCCAGCCATGCTGAATGGTCAAATTTTGGGAATTTCTGGATTTGTTTTCTGTCTAAACATACCTATAATTCTTCCCTTAGTCGTTAATCGGTGCTTTTCTCTGCAGTAGGTACCAATCTTGTGGAATTCTCTTTCAGGGGAAATTTGCAAAGTCTATCCATGCTTTCCTATCCTTCAGGCAACTTGCTAAGACTTAAGTGTAAGCTAGAAAGAAGGTTTTAATGCTGTTCTTTATTGATTATTCTCTTGAGTTCTTTAAAGAGATGTTAATGGGGTTTTTACTGCTGATTCTCTTGAATATTATGGCTGTGTGAAATTTATATTAAGTTTAATCATGTTACAATTTTAACTGTTGCAATGTTTTACCTGTTCCATTAATTCTTATTCTTGCTTTGTTTTAAATTCATGATTTACTAAGCCAGCAGTTGCCTTCTGGATCTCATCAGGGATTGAAGGATGAGACACAAATTAAATTACATTGATTACAAAATGTTTATAAGGGAGCCATGACACAATCTTATTCCTTGCAAAAGAATGACAACCCATCTGATACATGATTCTGGTTATCACGTGCTGGTGCTGGATGATGAGTATGAGAGTATTCTGTATGCCACAAGAGAACTGAGTGTATCTATGATAAGTAACTGAGTAATGAAAGGCTCTTGTCAGCTTATTTCTGCATCACCAAACTTTCCACTTCCTCTCCAAATGGGTCACTACTCTGGTCTCTTTCCAATCAGCTTCCATTCAGTCATGAAAGGAAGAGTGCTACTAGCAGAATTATTCTTCCTTTGAGGAGGTTATTTCTACTCTGGCCTGTCCTCCTTCATGTTCTGAAGGCATGTTCTGGGCTGAGGCATTGCTAGATTTAGGACCTAAACCCATAGGATATAAACTGGTGTAAACTTTGCATACACAAATATGTATCTATGCATACCAATTCAAAAATAATTACTTGAATTTATTTAAATGTCACCGAAGGCAGACCAGCTAATTAATGCACCATCTAAATTGCTCCAAATAGAAGCTTCTTTTGTTACTAATACTTTTTTCCCTCTTAACATTAACTGCCTTGTGTGAGGGTGGCAATTTGGGGAACTGAAACTGTTGTACTTTTGGCAGATCATGAGATGGCAAGACTCACTGGAGAAGACATGCTGGGGAAAATCGAAGGCTGAAGAAGCCCTTCTATGGGATGGATTAATTCCATAAAGGAAGGCACAGGACTTTTTGGAGGGCATGCCTTCTTAGGGTCAACATTAAATGGAGTTGACTCGAGTGCAAGTGACAGCCACAGTACACAGCAAGGGGAGAGTCAACCTGTTCCTGTGACACCACTAGAAATTCCTCCCTCCCCCACCCCCATGGCAATTAAGCTCAAGGCAGATCTCCAAGTTTTCCAGCTGATCTGTTGCTCTGACGTTGCAGTGGGTGGGGATTGATCTGGGGCCTTTTGCAGCACATTGGAAAGCTCAGTCCTCACTCCATAGCTGTGATCCCCCTGACAGACAACCCCTCTCCTGGCACATGCGCTTAAGAAAAAAAAGAGGGAGCGCCGCCAATGGCTGCTCCTGGAAATAGATCTGGAGCCCTGGAAAAAAGATCCATATCCATGAGTGTGACTCACACAGAAACACCACTTTTCATTTTTCTTTAAAAAGTTTGCTGAAGTATAAGAAAGGGCATCCTCCGTATCAGTTCAGCAGGGAAGCATACTTTGGTCCCTGAGATTTGGGGAACAGTCAGTGTTGTGAGTGAGATGAATTATCCACTGTTCCTCATGTGTTTTGTGTGCGTGTGTTTGCGTGACTGTTGTGTGTGCTTCAAACTTACCATATACACTCAAGGATTCCTCAATTACACATGCCTCCTCTTGTCTGCAGCATAAATGAAATGGCTTATACCCACAGGCCTTTCTTATATCTGCTGCCATAACATTCTGTAGCCATCTGTACTTTGTGACTAGTGATTATCCCATCCCACTGAAATGTGAGTTCTTAAAACTATATTCTCTGAATAAACCCCACCAGGTAGTGATAAATCCATGACAACAGAAGTGTATAAAATTCCTCCACCCCCAGATAACTCTCATTCAACCCAACTCAGAAAACTAGTTCCAAAATCTGCCATGTTGAATGAGTGAGGCCAAATGCTGTTAGTACCAGCTTGAGTTTTTGGAGACCCTTCAATAAAACACACTTAATGGCCCCCCTCCCCAAATAAATCTACCTTTTCACCGCCATTGCCACCAGCTGTTGCTGCTGCCACTCCTTTCCCTCCACCCCATCGTTGCTGCCCTCTCCTTGTTTGTCAGTCAGAGAGCCAATGAACCAGCAAGTAGGGGCATCTCCTGTACCTTCTTCCCCCCACCACTGCTCAGGCCGGAGCAGGGAAAGTGCACAAGCAAGTTGCAGCAGTGAAGCAGGGCCAGGGAAAGCACGTCAGTGCCCTTACTCCAGGCTTTTGGTGGCGACTCTTCTCCCTCCTGCCATCTCCTTCCCTCTCAGCTCTCCAGATGGAATGAGGCTCCCCTCGTTGACAGCTGTGATTGTGGGCCAAGGTTGGCTTCCTGTGGCTGTCAGGCAGTCCCCGTAGTACAACATGGCTCACGCCCTGAAGCACAGCAGAGAGGATGAGGGGTCATTCAGTCACCCTTGGCTTCCACGGTAGAAAGAACTGCTAGAGCACGTGTATGGTGGGGGTGCCAAATCCACGTTCAAGCAAAAGCAGGGAGGATCCAAGTTGGGCTCAGTGGTTGCCTGGGGGTCTGCGCCATTCAGCGGATTCCCCCACCACCCTTCTGCATGCCCAAGGAGGAAAATCAGCTGGGCTGTGGTACCCAGTTGGCAGCAGAACTGCTCAGCTGATTGCCTCATCCCTCCCCTTTCTCGCTCCCACGTGCCAAAGAGGTGTGTCAACCCTGTGCCCACCTGAGTGCCTTCCTTGCAGCAGTTGCAAAGGCGAGGGGGCTCTCCCACTTGCCTGAGAGGCCTCTCTGGCAATGAGGGGCAAGAACAGGAGGCAGCAGGAAAGTTCACTGACTGGTGCAGCCCCCAACCAGGTATTGCCACCTGGCTGATTCATGCCCCTCATGTGTGTTGGCGAGTGGAAGAAAAATCAGATGAGTGACACTGCTCCTTTCTGTAGCACTGCCTGCTCCTGCCCCAGAGGTAATCTTTGGGGCAGGAGGCAGGCAGAGTGGGGAGGCTTCTGACAGCCTTGCAAAATGGCAGCTGGAAGTGGTTGAGTCTGGCTAGTCACTTGGCGGGGGCAGTGACGGGCCATTCCTGCCAAGTGGCTTTCTGGTGCTGGCCTTGGTACAACAATGAGTTCTTTTTTCAAGGTGTGGATGACTGTACAAGCTCTCATGGTACCAAGAACCCATAGAACAGGCAATAGGTTCTGTTTGTGGTTTCTAAAAGCCAAACATACCACACTGAGATACCATGATGGGGTTCAGACAATGGCACAATCCAGTAGAGCTAAAACACCCCAGTGGCTTGTCCATGTCATGGCAATCTGCCCTCAAGCACATATTCATGAATGTGAAAGAGTTGCTCAGTGGTTGAGGGGGCCTTTTTCAGTGATGGGTGGGTGAGCATTTTAGCCTAAGCCACTTTATGTATCTGCTCCAATTCATGGAAGGGTTATGCTACAAAAAATGTGAAGGTTTTTTGTTTTTGCTGCAACACCCTAATATAGCTACCACTCTGGAAATTCAGTCCGATTACCCCTTTCATCTCTTTTACCCATGATGCATTTCTTCTGAAATTACTTAGCAAAGCATCCAACCAAGGCAAAAGAAAAGCAACAAGAAACATTTCTCTTCATATCAAGAGGCTCCCAGAAACACCAAATCAACTTAAGTAGCCAATTAATGCTAAATTAAATTCACATTTTATGTTTGCTGCATGCCAATGAGAAGTATCACTTCCCTCCTTTCCTAATTTTTTCACCTTCTGAGGATTCAGAGACAGAATGGGAATATATAATTCCTCTTTTTCAGTTATTTTTTTTCAACTGTGAGACCTTTGTATTGCTTCAGCAATTTAAGCCAGTTTCTTAGAATTTTGGCTCCAGTGAAGTGATGCAGGGTGACCAATTCTATGCAAAGGAAGGCATGCCTCCTGTTTTTTTTAACCGTTGTAGAGAAGAGGCCATTGTGGCAAATGTAATGATTCACGCACAGGTGGGAAAAAAAGTACGTGCTGAAATTCACACTAAAGCTTCATGATTACTTTCCTCCTTTGCATTTAGGGTCTGGGCATCAAACATTACAGTTTTTAAGGGTCTGTAACAAGTCACCACTAAAACTACAATATGTGCAGCAGCAAGAAAGAGAGAAAGATGTGCTACTTTCTTCTCTTGCATGCATGTGTCTTCACCCGAGACACCTGTTCACCCAGGCTTTCCCTGACTTGTAATTAAATTACCTGTGCTGCTATATATTACTGTAATTAGGATTGTTTTTAAATGTGGCTTTAATATTTATATGCAAACCTCATAGGGTTTTAATATTGATATAGAGATATTATAAATAAATACACATACCTCCATACCTAAACTTTAAGCCATGTCCAAGCATGACTTAACACAGAGTACAGAACTTCTTTTGAGTGACAACTCCCACCAGCTCTTGACTCCCTGATAGCATTCCCACTTTTCCTCTCTCTGCTTGCGAGACAGGCTTAAAGTTCTGTGCCTCCTCCAGCACAGAGAAAGGACCTGGGCCTGAAATGGGAGGAGCACTGCCCAGCAGTGGCCAAGGGCCTGCCTTTGCACGGCACCCAGGACCTCCATGAACATTAGGTGCTACTCAGAGCTACCAGGCCAGCATCAGGGAAGGCAGCTGCTCTTCCAGTTTGGGCTGAGTCTTTCTGCCTTGCAGTGCCCCTTCCAATGCATAGGTACCGTTGCCTCTGATCTGAGACTGGAGCTAACCGTAGAGATACCCCGAGTGCAATGCACCAGTAACAATACCCCCAGTATTATCTCTGATCTCAAGACAGAGCTAACAACAGGAATGCCTTAGACTTGGAACTTAAGCTCTGCTCCCTGGAAGAAGCCCAGAAGTTCTAGTGGCTAGCCCAGGTTGGCCCATGAGCTGGAGATTCTGCATCCCTCACTTAAGGCTTATACATGTGACACTTTTAATGCAAGTATCCTCAGGTATGGATGCAGGGTGTGCTTTTTAAAATGAGAAAGTTATTTGTAGCTTTACTTACATGATGTTTGCTTGCATCCAGGTCAGTCAGAGCACAACACGGCACTGGGATCCCATGACACACCTGTGCCTGCACACTGCTATTAAAGACAGCAGGTTAACCCTGCCTGAATCTGGGTGAAAGCTATGATGGTTCACAGCTGACTTCACCAATGTGTGAACCTTAGAATTCCTGAAGAAGAATGGCATACTATCTCAGTTTAATTTCTTCTTTCACCCAGGTGATTTCTGTCCCAGTGGTTGCAGCCCTTTTGCCAGAATTAATGAATTAATATTGTGAAAAAGCAAACTCTTTTTGAATGTGATACCTAAACTTGATAAAAAGCTACAGGTTAGATGTTACTTTAGACAAGAGCAGGGGGGAAAGAGTTAAAAGCATCAAGTAACCAACTCGGTTTCAGCTTATTTGAATTTACACCATAATAATTCTTGGAGGCTTGAAATGGTTGATACCTTGCTCCATCCAATGTGCTTTTGACAGAGAACTAGTTCTAGTACAATGCAGAATGCTTATCTCAAAACACACACACACAGTTAATCTTTGATAATAAATTAATATCTATTTTTTCCCTTGAGAATTAGGAATGCATTAAGGTTTAGCATTTTGCTCCTGTATTTCAAGCTTCCTTTCTAGGTGACAATAATTTTTTCTCCAGTAGACAAGATGGGGGCCCTTCCCAGTCTACATTTAAAGATAAAGGGACTTGCAGTTGAACATTTCCTAGCAATGGGACAGCATCCTTCACCACAGCCAAAGCAGTAAGCTAATTTAGGAGGCCCATTGCAGGCCAGTTGCTTTCTTCTCCACCACTTTGCTCCTACCTTCCAGCTTCCACCACATTGAGATGACTTTCTGACTGCCTCATGTTGAAGATAGCCCTAGTGCAGAGATGTTGGTGGCTTGGAAGATTCCATGTCATTTGAAATAAAGAGAAATATAGACTATCTTGTAGTCATTTAGATGCAAGAGATTTTTTTGGTAGACAAGCAAATGCGTGATTGCTGGTTTGAAAGTACCTCCATGTTAAAATTGCACCAACATAATACAGTGAAGACTTTGACATGGAGTACATTCCATGGACAGTACCAAAAGGCAAAAAGATATGACGCTGGAAGATGAGCCCTTCAGGTTGGAAGGTGTCCAATATGCTATTAGGGAAGAGCAGAGGGCTAGTATTAGTAGCGCCAGAAAGAATGAAGCGACTGGGTCAAAGCCAAAAGGACACTCAGTTGCTGATGTATCTGGTGGAGAAAGGAGAGTCCAATGCTGCAAAGATCTGTACTCCATAGGAACCTGGAATGTAAGATCCATGAGTCAAGGCAAGCTAGATGTGGTCAAACAAGAGATGACAAGACTGAACATTAACATCTCAGGAATCAGTGAACTAAAATGGACAGAAATGGGGGAATTTAATTCAGATGACCATCAGGTATACTACTGTGGGCAAGAATCCTTCAAAAGAAATGGAGTGGCCTTCATAGTCAATAAAAGAGTAGGAAAAGCAGTACTGGGATACAATCTCCAAAATGACAGAATGATCTCAGTTCGAATCCAAGGAAAACCATTCAACATCACAGTAGTCCAAGTCTATGCCCCAACCACTGGTCCTGAAAAGTCTGAAGTTGACCGGTTCTATGAAGGCCTACAACACCTTCGAGAATTAACTCCAAAAAATGATGTGCTTATCATCATGGGGCGTTGGAATGCCAAAGTAGGAAGCCAAAAGATAACCAGAATAACAGACAAGTTTGTCCTTGGAGTACAAAATGAAGCAGGGAACAGGCTGGTAGAATTTTGTCAAGAGAATACAATGGTCATAACAAACACTCTTTTCCAGCAACCCAAGAGACGACTCTACATATAGACATCACCAGACAGTCAACACAGAAATCAGATTGACTATGTGCTCTGCAGCCAAAGATGAAGCAGCTCTATACAGTCAATAAATACTAGACTAGGAACTGACTGTGGCTCAGATCATGAGCTTCTTGTTGCAAAATTTAGGCTTAAATTGAAGAAAGTAGGGAAAAGCACTAGGCCACTCAGGTATGACCTAAATCATATTCCTGATGAATAGACAGTAGAGATGACAAATAGATTTAAGGAATTAGATCTGATAGACAGAGTGCCTGAAGAACTATGGACGGAGGTTCGCAACATTGTACAAGAAGTAGCAACTAAAACCATCCCAAAGAAAAGAAATGCAAGCAAGCAAAATGGCTGTCTGAGGAAGCCTTACAAATAGCTGAGGAAAGAAGGGAAGTGAAAGGCAAGGGAGAAAGAGAAAGATACAAACAACTGAATGCAGAATTTCAGAGAATAGCTAGAAGAGATAAGAATGCCTTCTTAAATGAACAGTGCAAAGAAATGGAAGAAAACAATAGAATAGGACCAGAGATCTCTTCAAGAAAATTGGAGATATGAAGGGAACGTTTCATGCAAAGATGGGCATGATAAAGGACCAAAATGGCAAGGACCTAACAGAGGCAGAAGAGATTAAGAAGAGGTGGCAAGATTACACAGAAGAACTATACAAGAAAGAACTCACTATCCCTGATAACCACGATGGGGTGGTCACTGACCTTGAGCCAGACATCCTGGAATGTGAAGTCAAATGGGCCTTAGGAAGTCTGAGCAACAACAAAGCTAGTGGAGGTTACAGTATTCCAGCTGAGCTATTCAAAATCCTAAAAGATGATGCAGTAAAAGTGCTACACTCAATATGCCAGCAAATTTGGAAAATTCAACAGTGGCCACAGGATTGGAAAAGGTCAGTTTACATTCCAATCCCAAAGAAAGGCAATGCCAGAGAATGTTCAAACTACCACACCATTGCTCTCATTTCAAATGCAAGCAAAGTTATGATCAAAATCCTACAAGCTAGTCTCCAGCAGTATGTGGATCGAGAACTACCAGAAGTACAGGCAGGATTTCGAAGAGGAAGAGGAACTAGAGATCAAATTGCCAACATACGCTGGACCATGGAGAAAGCTAGGGAGTTCCAGAAAAACATCTACTTCTGCTTCATTGACGAGACAAAAGCCTTTGATTGTGTGGATCACAACAAATTGTGGCAAGTTCTTAAAGAGATGGGAGTACCAGACCATTTCTTTTCTCTCTTGAGAAACCTATATGCAGCTCAAGAAGCAACAGTGAGAACTGGACACAAAATTGAGAAAGGAGTTCGGCAAGGCTGTATACTGTCGCCCTGTCTATTTAACTTATATGCAGAGCACATCATGAGAAAGGTGGGGCTAGGTGAATTACCAGTTGGAATTCAGATTGCTGGGAGAAATATCAACAACCTCAGGTAGGCAGATGATACCACTCTAATGGCAGAAAGTGAAGAGGAACTAATGAGCCTCTTGATGTGGGTGAAGGAGGAGATCGCAAAAGTTGGCTTGAAACTCAACATTAAGAAAACTAAGATCATGGCATCCGGTCCTCTCACTTCCTGGTAAATAGATGGGGAAGAAATGGAGGTAGTGATAGATTTTATTTTCCTGTGCTCCAAGATCACCGCAGATGGGGACTGCAGCCAAGAAATTCAAAGACGCTTGCTCCTGGGGAGGAAAGCTATGGCAAATCTAGACAGCATACTAAAAAGCAGAGACATCACCCTGCCAACAAAAGTGTGTATAGTCAAGGCTATGGTTTTCCCAGTTGCAATGTATGGCTGTGAAAGCTGCACCGTAAGGAAGGCTGAGCACCAAAGGCTTGAGGCCTTTGAATTGTGGTGCTGGAGGAGACTCCTGCGAGTCCCTTGGACCGCAAGGTTATCAAACCGGTCAGTCCTAGAGGAGATCAACCCTGACTGCTCTTTAGAAGGTCAGATACGGAAGATGAAACTCAAATACTTTGGCCACCTAATGAGAAGGAAGGACTCCCTGGAGAAGAGCCTAATGCTGGGAACAACAGATGGCAAAAGAAGAAGGGGACAACAGAGGATGAGGTGGCTAGATGGAGTCACTGAAGCAGTTGGTGTGAGCTTGAGTGGACTCCCGGGGATGGTGGGGGACAGGAAGGCCTGGAGGAATGTTGTCCATGGAGTAGTGATGGGTCGGACACGACTTCACAACTAACAACAACAACTACATTCAGTTAGGCAATCCTCTTGTACAACCTCTGGTGGTATAATTGCATGGGGAACTGCTTCAGATGCTCACTTAAACATTTGATTTCACTTTTGCCATATCACAGATCCCTCAAAAGGAGGTTTCTTCATCCAGATGGCTTCCTCCTCACCTGCCCAAGAAAGGAGACAGGAAATCAGCTAAACAGATGGGGTCTTAATTATCTTTTCACTGCAGGCTTTCTCAAAAGAAAGGCTGCACAGAAAGGTGAGACTAAAGTTGGTCAGCCTCTCCCCCTTCTGGCTTCTTCTCCATTTCAGATATGATAGAAAAAGCATTGTGTGAAAGCAGTGCCTGAATTTGCCATCTGACCACTTGTTAGGGGTTTTTACCCTTGGTGGCTGTGTCCTATTTGTAGAGAATAGTCTTTTGTTTGAAAGCATCAACAATTTAACAGTTGTGCAGTCCAATTCCAGTTTAAATATATAAAAATAAGAAGGGGAAACAGGAGCCTTAAAATTGTCCATGAACAGCTAACATTTGGTCAAAAGATTGACCAGTGGGGGAAAATCTGTCCTGAGTTCTGTTTGTAATTAAGTAGCCAGGGAAATAAAAATGGAGACCAGTGAATGGGTCATTAAAGCAGGTAAATAAGGATATTGATTGAGGAGTTGCACATCTCATTATTTGTGGAGCTGCAGCTATAGCAGTTGTCACGCAGCATGTGGGAAAGATGCCATTTTTACACCTTTTAGTTTTGAGGATGTTAATTGTTTTGAGCACATGAATTTATTTGATTAATTATATTTTTATCCTGACTTTTCTCCATGGAGCTCAGGACCTGGGGTACCTAGGAGACACAGACTCATCCATACCTGTTTCACTTCAGCAAAACAAAAGCATCATATATCTTCAGAATACATCCTAAATTTGCCATCACTTCACAAGATTGCATCATGTCCACTCACATTATTTATTATTTATTTAGAAGGCTTCTATGCCTCCCATTCACCAAAGCCTCGAGGCGGCTCACAATTATGGACTAGTGACCTGAAAACTTGTCTACTATTTTTACCAGGCTTATAAATACAAGGTTGTTAATATTGTCAGCAGTACCAGCTACATCCTTTTAGACCCTGGACTTAAGGATCCAGTGAGGGACCCCTTTAGAAGCCGAGCTGTATTACGTCAGTTGGGAAGGTAACATTCAGGGATGGCCCAAGACATGCAAAAGGGGCCATAGCTCAGTATAAGAGCACCTGTTCCTCTCACAGAAGGTTCCAGATTTGATCCCCAGAATGTCCAGGTAGGCAGGAAGCATTCCTGCCTGAAACCCCAGGAGAACCACTGTCAGTCTGAACTGACAACACCAGACTAAACAGATGTATTAGATGGATTCCACCAGAAGAGTAGGAAGTGATTAAAGTTCAGCTAGGATAGCTTTTGAAGCCATGCCAGGCCTTCAACTCTTGAGGAAGAGCATCTGAGATAATTGCCTTGAAGCTGCTTTCCCCAAGTACCGTATTTTTTGCTCTATAAGACGCGCCTGACCATAAGACGCACCTAGTTTTTACAGCAGGAAAACAAGAAAAAAAATATTCTGCATCAAATGGGCACATAATCACAGGCACATTCCCCATCACTTCCCCATGGGCTGCACATCTGACAGACTTACTGCATAGACATAATTGCTCTATAAGACGCACAGACATTTCCCTTTACTTTTGAGGGGGGGAAAAGTGTGTCTTATAGAGCAAAAAATACGGTATGTTCTGCAGGTAAGAGTTGCGCTTGGCCCTGTGAAGAGAAACAATTTCCTTTACTAAAGCAGCTTTTCTGTCCCCCAGAAAGTGGAGTTAGAGATGGTGTGTACTGGCAGCCTACAGGGGAAATAATCTTTATAAAATCTGAGGCAAGAAGAGCTGCCTTTTGTTCTTGGCTGGGGAAAAGGAATTGACAAACTGCTCAGTCTGGCAACTTTGGAGGGCCCCATCAACTGAAGGAATAAATACAGACACAGATAAGGGAAGTGTAAGCTTTTTTCAGCTTATTATATACTCTGCATCCACGTTTCATCATGGCATTCAATGGATTGTATATCATGTTTGACATAGGTGGGCTCATTTCTTCCTATGTATCCTCAAATATGAAGCCAGGCCCCAGGGATTGGTACAGCGGACTTGCAGTCCTGATGAGATTCTCTTGTGCTGCCTGAAGCAAGAGGCAATATGGTGCCCTTTCCTGTTTCATGTGCAAAAGCTACTTGGCAGATGGCTCTGCCTTCAAGTTGGAGATGGGACAGTATCCTCCATAGCACCTGAGTGCAGCAAGCTAACATGGGGGGCACAGAGAAGACAACCCAGCATGCAGGTCTCTCTTCCAACATCTTGCCACTTCCCCCTCCTGGCATCTGCTGCCTGGAGTGACTGCTGTCTCTGCCTAATGGCTCCCTTCTGCCCTCCCTGCCATTCCATGCTTCACAACTGCATTCCCAATTCATTAAAGCATTTTAATTAACTTAAAGCGCAAATATTGGAATTAAATGGAATTAATTAAATTGCTTGTGTTGCCTCTCTGAAGGAGATTAGGAGGGTGACTACCCAGAGCAGGGCCTTCTCTGCGGTGGCACCCTGATTGTGGAATTCGCTCCCCAGAGAGGTTCACCTGATGCCATCACTTTACTCTTTTCAGTGCCAGACTAAAACCTTTTTATTTTACCAATGTTTTATGATTTAATTGTTTTGATTGGGGTTTTATTGTTGACTGGAATTTTTATTAGGATGCTGTGTTTTATTTTATTTGATAATTACCTTGTTGTTAAACAGTCCTGAGACCACGGTAAAGGATGGTCTAGAAAAGTTTTAAATAAATAAACACAGTTACATGGGGGAAAGCACCATTTTGTTGTTTCTAAGGATAGTATATTCTGAGAGTGGGAATCATCTGAGAGTGGAAATCATATGGCTATGCACAGTGGGCTGCTCCCTAACTCTAAAATGTTTCAGAATAAAGGAAAGGATGCTGTGGTGAGCAGCATCTGCCCTGGTAGGCTCTAGCATGCCTCTGCTAGCCCCGTGTTGACACAGGGTCTGTATGTACTGCCTGTTTCCTGCTGCCCTCTTGATGGTTGTTGGGTCCCCTGGGCTGCAAGGGACCTGCTTTTCAGCCCCAAGATGCAGCAAAGCTACAGCACTGGATGCTGTTGCTAAAGGGTTGAAGATGTGTCAAAATCTGCATTTCTTTTGTTTCTGTTAATAGGGAGTGGGCTTTATCTAATAAATAATGGAAACTAGTTACCACCCACTATCAAGATGGCAATGCAGTCTGGAGTATAATAAAGTGCATAAGCTTCTCAGAGTTAGAGCTCATACCATTCCACACTAGAATCTGATTAAACGTGGAGCAGTTCATAAATGCTGTAAATAATGTGTGTTGTATTATCTAAACACCATTGGGGCAGTGCAGACATGACTTGTTGGCCTATAGAGCTCTCTGCACGTAGTAATAAATATATGCAATGTAGCCTTTACGAATTTAAGTTGGCTCCAGGGGATGCCTCTTTTCCTGATGCCTGTTTGTTCCTATCAGTGAACCATGCTAAGTTTCAAACTCTTGCCTCAAAGAAGTATTTATGAGTTCATATGAATGACAAAGAAATACTCCTGGTATTTAAGTGCAATTAGGTATGTTGCAAGCAGAACTGGTCTTTATAACAGAATGGCCTGATTCACACATCACAAACATTCAGTGGTATAAAAACCAATGAGTTGTTTAGGATGTATAGGCATGCCTGCTGTAACACACACCCATCTTCCGCTTTAGTACATAATCTACTTCAGTGCCTCTGCTTGTTCAGTGCAGTATCTACACCAAAGCTGCCAGACTGTTTAGATACCCAACAACCCTGTGGTCAATTCATGATTTGTTGTTGAGCATTAGCCATGGTATGTGTTGCTGAATTCTGAGTTGATGTATTGCATAAATATAGCTGGACTAACATATCATGGTGCATTAACACAAACAGCCAAGGAAGAGAAGGCATGGTTTGTTTGGTTTTGTATTCAAATTGCTTAAATCATGGGTTGTCGTTCTGTCGGAACCCAAAACTGGGTTTTTCAGCAGGCTACAGAGACAGAGGGAATGAGTGGTATAATAAATAGTCACTGGCAATGCTATAGCACCACAAAGGCATTTGAGATGTAGGGAGGGAGTTGGCCAAGGTGGAGAGGAACAAGCAACCCACGGATTGAGAAAATAAACCACACTTTGTTCAGTCATCTGCCAGACAACCCTTAAACAAGGCAACAAACCCTGGGTTAATGAGTTAACCATGAGTTAGCAGTGCATGAAACCCTGCAACGTCAGAGCTGGAAATCCAAAGGCTATACTACCAGCCTGCCCCACTCAAGGTCATTGTGAAAAGAACTGCACAGCTGCCTCCCTGAGTTCTCCACTGAGCCTCAGAGGGCAGAAAGGGAGCATGCTAGATGCAGGGCTAAGAATTGCCTAGGGGTGACTGCTTTTACTCAGCCCTACTGATGCCCCACCCGCCTGCCTCACCCGCTCTCTTCCAGTGCTTTAGATTTGGATAAAATACATGGTGTGGAGCATGGCAAAAGCAGCGATCTTCCCTGCCATACTTTGTTCAGAGCACTGGCTGCACATGAGGCTCCAAGTTAGGATGCTTACATGCATTTAGAGCACAGGGTGCTGGATTGTGCCCCAGCCAGGTTTTTCCTCTGCAATATACTGTATGCTCCAGTTGCATAGACAACAAAACAAAAATGTTATAGCTCTTTAATGCGTTGCTTAGCAGAAAACACCATTGAGTTCAACAGAATTTACTTGTGAGTAAAATTGCATACTAGCATGGTCTTAAATTCATAAACCAATAGAAACAATTCATAGCACACAGCATTAGAATATTAATAAAAATTAAAATAATCTTTACAGCTTCAGCGTAATATTCACTAAGCAGATCTGTTACTTGGTACTAGTTAGTGATATCGAGAGTACTGTCCGATATCATCAAGCCTTAGCAGTTGTATTCTCATTATAAATAAACCAAAACTCAATTTTAAAAATGCAATTGTTTCATATGTCTTAGGTGCCCTTATTTTTTAGGATTCACCTCCTATTTTCTCATGCCTGCCCCCCTATTTTGGCTTTTTAGAGAGAGGTCCGCCTGGCGCCAGGTTAAGACCTTTTTATTTAATCAATATTTTAATATGTTTTAATATTGAATTTTATTATTGTATTTTATTAACTTGCAGCCAGAGTGGGTCGTCAATTTATTTATGCAGTAAGCCATCCAGAGACATAAGTAATTGGATGGCATACAAATTTTATAAATAAATGAATAAGTAGTAGGCTTTTTGATAGGTCCATTTTAAGAATCTCTAAAATAGGAGTTATTTGTCATAACTAAACTAAGCACTGACACTGCAATGTTTCTAGTAGAAATGCTCTGCCATGGCTGGGACAGGCTCAGCATTAGGTTGAACTAAGGACCCATTCAAAAATCAAAGCAATAAATGATCAGTGATCAAAAGCAATGAAAAAAGGTATAATTTCTTCAGACAAGACAGTACAGTCCAAAAGAATAATCTGAAGAACAGCCAAGGTCAAAACACAGACCAAATCAAATACAAAACAATAAAATACAATGCATAGTCCAAACAAGTGAGTAAAGTAAGAATCCAAGGCACCAAGCTTCAATCACAATGCAAGTTGAAAAGAACAAAACACTGGATCTGATAGGAAATGTTATTTTCAGCAATGGCTAAATGGATGCTGCAGGCTTATATATTTCCACCCAGGATTACACTTCAGTTCACTACAGCCTGTCCTCTAAAGGGGCCCCTTCCTTTTGAGAGATCATTTCCGTTTGAGCACTTCTTGAACAGCACTAGTTGTGTTGTGTGCATCATAATGAAAGTGTGGTATTAAAGGGTGGTATTCACTGCAGAAGGAAAATTGCTATTGGGCCAATAGTAGCTTTCCTCCTGCAAGGGATCCCATCTTTGGGGCTGCCGAGACCCATTGACAGCATTATGCACATTGAAAACACATTGAAGCCTGGAGCTGGTTGTAGAAATATTTACATTTACTAATGGATGATGTACTGTACAGTCTGAGGATTATCTTGAATGGGTGGTATGCCACTGTTAGTGTAACCTAAGTCTCATTCATTTCGATGGGCTTGCTCTAAATGGGATTAGCATTGAATAGAACCCTAATAGTTCATATGCTACAGGTGAGGTACTATTTCAACATTAGAAAATACACTAGAGGACAATTAGGCTTTTTGATATATCTTTAATCAATAAAACAGATGCAGAAAATCTTCATTTTTGAGTGCTGGACAAAATATTCCAGAGAAGAGCCTTTCACAATAGAGCCATTGTGATGTAGGGTGTGGGAGTGGGACTCAGACGATCTGGGTTCTAGTCCCCACTCAGCCTTGGAGCCAACTGGGTGACTTTAGGTCAGTTGCAGACTCTCAGCCCAACCTACCTAACAGGGTTGTTGTGAGGATAAAGATTTAGAGGAGGAGAATTGTGTAAGTCATCTAGAGTTCCTGGAAAGGAAAAAGGTGTGATACATATCTCACACTATTTCTCTCTCTCTTTCTCTCTAGACAGTAAGTACAAAGGTCAGGGATGAGGAGTGTTGTTGGGTGATTTTTATCTCCCATCCTCCCTCATTTTTGTATGGAGAAGTTTAATATCTGGAAGGCTGCAAGTTCCTCACCCTCTCATAGGCTTTGTGCTCAGGCCATCTCCTTGCTGTGAGATTATGGCTGTTTTCAATGAGAGAAAATCATCCCTGCTGTTATCTGTGACGTTTCAGGCTCAAATACATCAACCAAGACTTCTTATTTAAGTGTGCCTCAGGTGAATGTCATCCATGAAATACTGGCTTGGATTCAAAAAGCATATACGTGTGTTTGAGAGGCAAAAATCCAGTCCATGTATTTCAGTTTGCCTGTACTGGTTCTTATACTCAATTTCTGCAAGAAGACTATCCAAATCGAACAGGGAATCCACTCCAGATTTTTCATCTGCTCTTCACCTGCATTTCTCTGTACAGTGCCAGGGTTTGTGTGTATGCGTAGGGCTTACTATTGGCTACAGTCAGACAGCAGGAATTCCTTCTGCCAACAAAAGGAGAGGTCTATGCATAAAGGTGCCCCAAGTCAGGCACTTGCTTCTCTCCACAAAGGAGGCATTACCTGAAGAAGCAGTGAGGGGGGAAAGGACAGGTAAGCTCCAGGGAGGGTGCCTTGTGTGTATGTGAACTGCCTGCTTGTCTCTTCCCGTCCTAAGGTCGGTCAGAGCATCAGTTGTGTGAGTGCTCTTACCCATGTGTGAAGCTTCTGCGAGCATTTCACGTCCTGAAAGCAAGTGAAGCCTCTACTGCAATACGTTACTCTTAGCTAACTGGTTTCCTTTTCCTCACTAAATGCTTGGACTAGAGTTTCTATTTTAACGGCTGAACTACAAAAATGAATCAAATTCGAATAGCGTGTAGTGTCAGCCTCATTCAAGCAAAAACCTTAAAGGGACCTGAAACGCTAATAAGTGTATCATGGCTTGAGCCTTCCTAGAGAAATTAGCTACAGATCCATCTTCTATCGACTCTAAACAACGCTGAATCATTTAGACACCAGCGGGATCAGTCGCGTATTTGATATTTCCGTAAGATGCAGCCTACATTTCTTTTTCAGCCCAATGATCATTCAACAGAAAACAAAAGGAGTCCGAGAGTGCTACTTTTAGCCTGTGTGGCCCACCTTCACCTGTAATGTCTCGATGCTGGGAGGGGGAGGGGGAAATGAGGTTTTGATAGGAAGCTGACAGATATGCTTGTTTTTCCGGGGATTGTAAAAGCATAGTTTTAAAAGCAAATACAACTTCTGTGGATCTGCAGCTTAAACAAAGACTATCTTAATGACATTCGATAGAAAAGGAGAAAATAGGGAGGAAGAACATTCCAAAGAAGGGGAGAACTGTCAAGAAAATAACTACCTAAAATGTTAAAAAGCAAACGTTATCTGAGTATAGACAGATTAGTGTTGGCATATGTTCTTTCCAGCTTTAATTTTGTTTTTATGCTTGCAAGCAAGAAATTGTTGGGGGGTTTTTTAAAGCCAAGAATAGATTCCAATACTGAGGGACTGTAAATGGAAAAACAGTCCTTAACCACAAGCTCTCTTAAATCCTAATCAAAGTCCATTTTGTGTTACTGAGAACAGATTTAAACTGGTCTGCTATATCATTCACTTGTTAAATAGATTGCTAAAAGATAGAGTGATGGTCACTAATTTAGAAGGTTGTAAAAAAGGATTAGACAAATTCATGGTCTAACAATAGAGATTAGCAAAGACAAGCCAGGTGAAGTCTCCCTGATTAGAAGCAGTTTTCCTCTGATAGTTGAATGCTGGGGCTGATCCACCTGGAGAAGGCTTGTGTTCTTTAAACCTACATCAGTATGATACAGGGTTCTTTCTTGATTTCCTTTTCTATGTGACATGCCCCATTGAGTACATTCACTCCTGCCATAACTAAAGCACCAAAGAGGCTGAAAGATGTATTTATGTATTAAATGTGCAATTGACCCATGATCTACCCTAAGTATTTAAAAGGTTGATGGGAGAGGAAAGGAGCAAAATCAGCTACAATCTGGTCCAACAGGAAAGGAAGGCCCATTTTCTAAGGATTACTCTAGCTAGCAAGCAAACAAAAAGTATTTTTGTGTTGTCAGTCTGCAAGCATCACTCACTCATCCATTGTGCTGACTCTTGCATTTCTGTCATTTGAATTTGGCAGGCATCAAACATTTTGGTGTCTGAATAGTTTGGGATTTGTGGACTTGGTGCAAATTCTTATCCTGTCAGGGAGCCAAGTTAAATTATTCAGTTTAAAGTGTTTGGTATGATGATTCTTCTCTTTATTCCTTCCTCAAGGTGTCTAGATGTAATGGGATCACTCCAAATAGGGCAACAAAAAGGAAATTGCAGTAGTCACAGAATCGGTAATCAAGCCAACAGACTTGCAGTCTGTGATATTGACCTGAAATGTAGCCTGTCTTCATTTGCACCATAAATTGTTGACTGGCAGTGTCACATATCAAAGCCACAATCAAGAACTTGCTTCTTAAATCACATGTCTCTCTCTTCTCTCCATCCTCAGAGTGAGGAATGAAAGCCAGGATAACTATACCCCTTGAATGGGTCTCAAACCATGAGGCTGATGGTGCAAACGTTGCAGTTTTCCTATGAAAGGCTTTAATTATTTTTCTCAGTACTTCTTGCATCCATTGGAAAGGTTTTTTAAAGTATTGAAAATAGGTTGTCACACAAATAACTGAAGTGGAGCTAGGCTTGGTGTGTTGAAGGGCTTTTGCAAAAAGGACTAGAGATCCTTTTTGCAAAAGATAAGCTCAGAAATGCCATGTTGGGAATGCAGCATTATAGTTAATATCTGAATTTTCCAAAGTCCCAAGTCTGTGATTTCATCCCTATGCCTTCCACCAAGAAAAGATGGATTTTGGTCAGGCATGTTCAGAACTTGTTCAAAAGGCAGGGTGGAAATTGCTACAATCATTTCAACCTGTAAATCAATTAGTTTGATCAGCTTTTAACCAACTTCAACAGATGCCCTTCATTTTTTCCATCTAACAACAACATATCAGGTTAGGCAGCTTGCATCTGTTGGACCACGTGTACCACACTGTCCATCTTCATGGCACCTGCCGTGTTCCTGTAGTGGCAAAAAATACAGCAATTTTGCAGATAAAGTATGAGGGGGTAGCATCACATCCCCAGAAGCTTCCCAGAAATATAATTTTGATTGAAAACAAGGTATATACGCCATGTGTTTTGTTTCTCTGTAAAAACACTGATATTTGCTACTGCAGCAGCAAATTTGGCAGTGTGCCTGGCATGAGAACTTTTGAAGTAAAGCTCTGAATAACCACAAAGGTTTGCACACAGGCTTAAAGAAATTGGATCAATCAAGGCTACACTTTAAGGAAATGGGCAGATTTGCACAACGTAAGTTATGGTGAGATCTTTTGAAACATTGTTGGGTCCCTTGTGGCATCTGGACCCAGTTGCAGAGTTCCTACATGTGAAATCATTGAGAGAATCATTTAAGGTTATTCTAAAGTTTCCACAGTTGGCCATGGCTTCTCTACAGAGTAGCCACGGAAGCTCCCTACCAACAGACATGTCATTGCTCACTTTATTCCCATTAGCCAAGTGGGAATAAAGTGTTCATCTCTCTGTTTTCTTTTGACAGCAAGGGAAACAGCACAAAAATACAAGAACATGGGGAAGTCGTGGAGAAACTTATTGTTTTCATTTAATGAAAATCTCTGTTGGGTCTGGACTAGCTAAGAAGTGCCACAAGCATGCAAGTATTTTCAGGATGGGGAAGAGGGAAACCCACCTCAGGATCACAGTAGACCAATCAGGAAGAGGCTGCTCAGTCCACAGGCAAGAAGAGGGAAAGGATTTTGCTCATGGAGTCTACTGGGCTGTGAGGGCAAAGCAAGGGGCGTGGAAACTTCCACTTGGGTAATCATGAAATTGCCTGACCAGATTCCAGATTTCTGGGATTTTTCTGGAAAAAATCTGTTTGCCATGGAAACAGCAAGGATTGTTTGTCATGTCAGGTGAAGCTAGCCTATGAGCTACATCAGTGCAACCAGGACTATCCCGCTCTTGCCTGTGATACAGGTTATGCTTCTTAGTTGCTGCAGTCAACAGCAGGGCCTATTTTCTATGCTAGTTTCCAAATTATGGATGTTGGACTGCAAGATATAATGGTCTTCACCTAGTGTGTTAGTGATCCATTTTATCTACTGGAGAAATGTTCAAGGGGTCATAGCGGAGCTGTCCCTGATAAAACTGTAAGACGCAGTTGACTGGACAGCAAGAGCAGGCAACCTGCTATAGGTCTGGGTCACACCCTCCATCAACCCAAGCCATCATTGCCAGTGCTAAAGAACTGAGGGAGTAAAAAGTATCTGCAGGTGGTCAGGTTGCTTATCCCATCTAAAGAGAGTAGACAAAGTCAGTGTAAGAACTGGATAATCAGAAATTGGTTCATGACTGCAGTTCTGTCCTGAGTTGAGATTCAAAATATTTGGTGTACTGTTCACAAATATTTAAGGAACTGCTTAAATGGATATCTTTCGCACTATGAAATGTTAGTAGAAGAGACACAAAAGGAGCTCCTACTGGAAAGTTACTGCTTGAAATCAAGAAGGTGCTTTTTAACTTTGCTAAGGGATAGGCTCATGAGCACAACAATTCCAAAAGTGGGCCACCCCCCCAATCTGAACTGACATGACTTCCATTCCCCCACCCCACTCCACCCCACTACACTCCCAAATAATAATTAGCTTCTTCACGGGGTTCCTTAGAGAGGAGCTGTAGCATTTGCATGACAGGAGTGCAGAACCTCAAGCCCAGGGGCCAGATCTGGAGCTTTGGAGTTCCCCTTTCCCAGTCTTCAGCAACTGGTTTTCCAGTTCCTGGTTTTTGGGCAATTTTCCCCCATTCAAAGGGATAGAATCCTTCTCCAAAGGTTTCATTACTAGCAGGTAGAGTGTTAAGCAGGTATTTTTGGTATTTGGGGCTTGCCCTATCTGCCTTCAGCCCCACCTACTACTAGAAGGTGCCCCTCCCCCAGCTTCTTTGAAATGGCATTAAGCCCTGTGGCTGCAAGAGGGTCAACACCCCAGATGTGCTGCATTTTTGTATCCTGCCCCACCTCCAAGAAGCAGTTGTCCCTCCTCCCAGCCATTCTGCAAGATAGTTTAGCCCGAGAAGTTTGGCCGAGACTTACGTTACGTACTTTGGAGGCTATGTGGGTATCTGCTACACCACAGCACTCTTGCACTACCCTTCTGAGAAGAAGCCCTTAACTGTTAGTCCAACCTAAACAATAACTGGGTGGCCATTTGAATGCCTCCTGTGGGCATTCTGCAGTGTAACAAGAACTATTTCTGAGAATTATGGGCAAGCAAGTGAATGAAGCTTCATTTTGTGTCACTACTCTGTTGCTTGGAGCAACGCAAAAGCAATTAGTGGTTCCCCTAATTGAATGGGAGAGTCCATGTGTTACAGTTTATCCTCATTTTATGTTGATCAGTTTGGTTTTGTATAATGAAGCTAGCTCAAGAGTTGTAATGGATACCTATTATCTGCCCTACAAATGGATGCTTAACACTGCAGGAATGAAATATAACATTCTACAACTGGAGAGGGCATATAAATAGAAACATGAAACAGTATATTTTAGTGGAATATTAGTTGCTTTAGATTTCTGGTCTCTCTAGCCCAGTGCTCTTAAAAGCTGTGTGCTCCCAAAGGCAGAGGTTGGGATCATGGACAGGGAATCTTTCTGGGGCCAGACACTGCATTGCACCCCAGACTCCTCCTCCTCATTCAGCCCAAGGAAGAGCAGAGCTATGTTTTTAACAAAGGGGGCGTGCCCTACCCACGGACATCAGCGTGTCACTGGCCAAGGTGCAGCTGCTGTTGAGAGGCCTGGTTTGCTCCACCCAGACTTTCCCTGGCTCCCCGCTAATCTAGGGCACTAGCTGGAGGAGCATGCCAGCTTCTGTGCTCAGCTGGCTTGCAAGGAAAGGCAGCAGAGGAACAAAGTGACTCAGCTGTGGCACAGCTCTTCTTTCCTCTCTGGCTTTGGGGAAAGGGAGGATTTTGGAGTTGGACCTTGCCAGAGGCATTGTGGACCAGGTGGGATGGCCGGATTTTGCTGCAAGCTCTCAGTCTGTGGTCTAGATGGATGAGCACATTCCCTGGCAAATAAGTGCTTTCACTGAAAGCAAGAATCTGCTGGTGGCCAAGGAGTATTGATCACTGCCCCCTGCCAAGCCATTTTGTTATTTGGAAAGCCCCAGGCCAGTGCTGGTGCCAGCTCTCCTGCCACCTCAGGTGGGAGACCATTCCTGGGCCACCATCACACGTACCCCACCCTCTTTCCATGCCAGCACCACTGCCCTACCTCATGGGAGAGCCAGCCCTGCCCCAAGCCATTCCAACTCAAACTCTGAGAGCAGAAATAAGCTCCTTGTGGGGGAGGATCAGTGGACAGGGATGTCTCCCCTGCGAGTCCTCTCCTGCAAAGGTGTTCCATGCATCCCACATTCACACCTCCTGAGCAAAGGTGAATTCCACAATTTTTCAACAGAGCATATATTTTTGTCCTTGGACTCTGTCAGGATCTTCAGAGTGCTCCAGTTTCCCCTGGTGGCATGATAGAGTAGGCTGGTTTCCATTGCACATACATGCGGGTTAGCACTGCACCTGTAGGTGTTGGCAGGATTAGGGCCAGTCCTCAGGAGGCTCTACGAAGGGCTTCCCAGTCCTGCTCAACTTTGTTAGGGCAACTGGAGTTTTTGTGGTGGCTGTTGTGCCTCCGTGTCCTGATATCTAGCTCTAGTCCTGCAACATCTTACATTATGCCTTGACTTCAACCTATTCCTGCCTATTTATTTGCCTCTGGTCCTGCCAAACCTTGCTGGGCTCTGACCCTTGCTTGTCTGTGACTCGGGCTCTGCTCCTACTATACCTCACCAAATGCCTGACCTTTGCTTAAGTAAGCCTCAGCTCTCCCTCCACTTCATCACCCATGGCCTTGGTGCTCTACTCAAGGGCACCTGCTGCTTGTGTCCTGGAGTTGATAAGACTTTTCCCAGGCAGGGTTGGTGTAGCCCACTGGAGCCCTCAGTATCTGGGAGGCCATGTGCTCCACCCCGCCCCCCCCATCTGTCCATGGGCACCTTCTGAAAAAAACGGTGCAGGGGCCCTAATCCCTCTGAATAAGTTGGCCTTCTGCCACAGGTGTTTCATCCTTAACCCACCCACATCTTTCTTCCTAAATTTTTGTCTGAAATTACATGCCCCACTCTCTCCTGTCCATATATCTCTTTTTACAAATAGGGGTGGCCTTAGGAGAAAGGATTCTTTAAAGATGCACACAGATACACAGATTTTTGAGTAGAAGTAAATTAATATATATACTTGTTTGTACCTTGTCCTGTTTGTTTGTTTGTTTTCCTATGATTCTAAAACCTGTATTTTTTGGTACCTAACATTAGCCCTTTTCCCAGCTTTGCAAATTTCTACTTGGAAATAAGAAATACTGAACATGGGTCTTACCCATGCAAAGCATGTGCCATGCTACAGAGTCCTTGCTCTCTGTTTACAGTGAATTTTTCTTCCTAGATTGCCTGGGGTCAATTGGAAATGGATAGAAAGAAATCAAATGAGATGTCACAGGAATGGCATATAATCCAGCCATGAAGATTCCATTCCCCTTCCATAAAGCTTAGGTGAGAAGGGAGGAGTAGCTCATTGAGCTTTTGTGGCAGATCTAAATCTACCAGCTATGAATAGCAATTTCATTACACATTATTAGATGCAGAAGGGGAACAATGCTTTATCTGAACTTCCCGAAGTGCATTCAGAATTATCGTTACAGGAATCTGAATGGGCTGGAACTGCATTTATTTTTAGCTGGATTGAAAAGGGGCAGCTGCACATTTTGCACAACATTCCTGATCCTTACACCAGTATTCTTATGGAAAGCAAAGTGGGGGCAATGTATGCACATCTTTAAGCAATACAGTGCACAAGATGGCCAGTTACTCATTCACCTTGAAGAGGAAATGCATAAAAAAAGACCAAAGGGGTCACAGGGTTGTGTAAAATTAGCATGTGCTAATTTTATATGCAGATGCAGACTTAGAAAGAATAGCTATAGTTGGAAATGCAGTGCATCTCCCCATAGTGAGGAAGGCTACGACTCAAGGATCTGTGTCCCTCAACGTGATGTAGTAATTAAAGCAGTGGTGGCGAACCTATGGCACGTGTGCCGCACCTGGCACGCAGAGCCCTCCCTGTCGGTACGCGAGCCATGTCGCCCCAGCATCGCCCCAGCAGCCAAGCATCGGATAACAGCACACATAGGGGCCATGCGCATGCTTGGAAAGGAGTAGCGGTGCCAGGTGATGACATCATGAGCCGCAACTCAGCTGCAACTCATCTGAGCTTTCGCATGGCTGGTCAGTGCGCTGCCAAGGATATATATATATATTTGCTTGGACTGGCTGTGAGTTGTTTTTTCTAAACTTAAAACCTCAGTTTTCAGGTTTTATTGCACTGTTGGCACTTTGCGATAAATAAGTGGGTATTGGGTTGCAGTTTGGGCACTCAGTTTCTAAAAGGCTCATCATCACTGAATTAGAGTGTTGGACTGGGACTCAGAAGATCTGGGTGCTATTCCCCACTCAGCCCTGAAATTCAGTGCCTGCCTTTGGGCCAGTCTCTCATTCCCAGCCTAACCTACTTCACAGTATTGTTGTGAGGATAAAATGAAAAAAGAGAACTTTGCAAGCTGCCTTGCATCCCTTTCAAGAGGAAGAATGTCAGAAATGGGTAGATATGTAGTGTCATATAATGGAATAATAACTGTAATCTTAATAATGTGTTGTCCAGGACCTAATTGTTGATGGGAAATCTTGAAACTTCAGCTCTCCCTTCCTTCCTTCCTTCCTTCCTTCCTTCCTTCCTTCCTTCCTTCCTTCCTTTAATGTTAACATAAACAGAGAAGTGTTTCCTGACTCTCGTTGGAATAGAAGCCTATCCCTGTGAAGTAAGACACATGGCCACATTACGACCCCTGATTGGAACAGGGTACATAGGTGTTTAAAGATGTACATGGACCTATACATGCTCTTTTTGCCAGTCAAACAGTGGGGATGGGAATGGAAGGAGGGTCTAACTTTCCCATTTCCATTTTTATTTCACAAACATATAAATTCTAAATTCACAGTTAGAGAGATTTTTCTAAACTTGTATCACATGCATCTTGTACATTGGCACATACATTTCTGAGTTGTGGGAGCATGAAACACTGAAGAAGCATCCACAGCAGCTTCAAAAATGTGGAGAGTATGTGCTACTACATCCCAAGGTGGAATGATAATCACCAATCTGGGCAGCTTTAAAAGGGGATGCGGTCACTATATGCTGTCTCCAGTGACAAAGGCAGCTTGCTTATATGCACCATTTCCTGGAGAACTTTGGCAGGAGGTGCTGTTGCATTCATGCCCTGCCTGTGGGATCCTATTGACAGCCAGTTTGGCCACTATATGAACAGAATCTGAACTAGAAGTACCTGGTCTGATCCAGGATGGTAGTCCTTATGTTCTTAGCTCAGTGTTCTAAACATTTCCCCAGTGAAAACCAATCACATTTTTCCCAGCAAAAAATGAACAGCATCACTAACTTTGTAAAATCTCTGAATTCTGTTCAATGAGCAATTTAGTTGAGAAACATGGGGAATCAAGGCGCTAAAGTTCTTTGGGTCTGTTTCAAAGAAGCTTCCAAATGCAGTTATGATGATCGAATTCATACCTTTCCATATAAACAATGAATGTTTGAATATTTATTTAGGGCACACTCCTATGCATGTGTAGATAGGAAAAAAAGATTCTACAGTTCCCAGCATTGGCTGGTCAGCTATGTACTTTTCTGCCTAAGCATATATGGAATTGTGCCCTTTAAGATTTATCCCCCATCTTTGGTCAAATGGCCTTCAAGCCAGGTTTTTTTTCCAGCATATCAAAAGTAAAGAAAATAAATGCCAATACTTGGTTCTTCTGGCTGGCAGAAGAGGGAAAGAACATTCTGGTCTGGCTTCTGAGCTGAATATTATTTCTGGCAGGGAGGAAAGGAGCAAACCCCCTGCAGCTGCTCTTTCTTAGCAGATCACTGACCTAGTCTTTTGCTGTGTCTTTCTTGCTAGGACAAAGACAATGTTTCCTAAATCCTCAGGTGCTTCAGGTGCCAAAGGTTCCCTCACTCCTCACTTGTGAATTTTCTGCTCTGTCCTTCAGGAGTGAAATCCTCCAAGAACTTTCAACCATAAGCAGTGCTTTTTTTGTAAAAAAAAAAAAAAGATGCCAGAACTCACATCACCGGCAGTAAGCACGCAACCACACACACCAATCCCAAGCCGATTGGTGTGTGTCACTATCAGATAGCAGATAGCAGACACAAAAGCAGCCTGCAGGCACTATGTTAATGATGTTTGCTTCTGATCTGCTACGATTCAAAATCACTTCGTAAAATCCATTGGAAAAAAAAGGTGCCGGAACGCCTTTCCGGTGCATTCTATGACAAAAAAAAGCCCTGAAATAAGTATTTCATTTTTATACTGCCCAACAGCTAAAGCTCTCTGGACAGTTAACAAGTCATACAATACTGTAACATGGAAAAATGCAATACAATAAAAGAGCAGTGCATTTCAATACAAAATGTAAAGCAGTTTTTTTTTTAAAATGGAGCAACTACAACAAATTCAGTGGTCCCTCCCCTGCAGGAGGACCGCTCAAGCTGCAGCTCAAGCCTTGATTATAAAGCCTGTGGGGGTGCGAAGCAGGTGGAATAACGTACTTTTGGAGGGAGGTGGAGCCTTAGTGAATGTATGTAGAAAACAAACCTGCACCCTTAAAATCCTTGGGACTTGCTTCAAAATTCAGAACTGGCATTGTGCCAGACTTTACTTATTCCGTATTTAAAATACATGAGTTAAATGTCTTTCTACTTCAGCCCACCCTCAAATTGGTGTCCTCCCCAGTTGCATTTGACTCCAGCTCCTTAACACTCACCCCCCACTAGCAGCATGGTCACAATAAGTTTTGGTCCACTCCACTACAAATATTGTCATGCCACCCCATATAAACTGCTTCATGTATGTAGTAAAGAAGGATTTAGCACATTTCTGCGTGCGTGAGTGTGTGTACATGCATATACCCTGCTCATCTGTGCTCAGGATTCTGCTCCTTTATTGTGAAAAATGTACAGATCAAAGTATTGCTGTGGGGAGAAGTATTGAAGTGCAGATTCTCATCAGGGCAGTCCTTGCAGCCACAGCCCCAAGGAGAGCATCAGAATGATGGCAGCAGTGTGGAAGCATGTCAGCAAGCCAGTCCTAGCTTTTCAGTCCTCCTCCCTTCAAGTCCCTGTGAGGAGTGCAGATGAACTCAGTGGGGACAGGAAAAGCAGAGGGGATGGCAGATGGTGGCAGCTAATCGGCTTTGCATCTCTGCTTCCGTGACACTGCTGGGCCATACTATTGGTTTTAAGAGGCATCTCTTTCTTTCTAAATGATAATCAAACATGTAGACAGAACCAAATGGTTGCTTTTTTTCAGTTCTTTCGTTGGTAAAGACTTAGGGAAACAATAGCTAAGGAGGGTTAAATGTGCCATCACTCAAGCAGTGGGACATATGTATTTCTTGCATAGGTCAGGATGGGTGGATTTTACTCCTGCAAGGTAGGAGCTGATGAAATGCTGCTCCTTCCTGTACAGCCAGAGTAATATTAGCAAGACACATCCACCCCAAAGCAGCCCATGTTGTAGCTTCTTCTAATGATAACCCTGATCCTCCAGAGACTGAGTCAAAATTGACATTGACCAAGGCCATACAGCAGGAAGGAATGGTGCTACAGAAACTCATACACCTCTGGAGTAACCCTGCTGCAACCTTGTTGTGAAGTGGGCTTCGCCCATAAAGGTGACCTAAAATAATGTTAAATAATTCAAATATAAATAAGCCAACCAAGGGAGTTTCTTAACTTATCGGGACTTCTTTTCCAGTTCTGGGTCAGTTTTGATCATCTTTCCCTTTTGGGTTGCCCTCTTCTTCTCAGCCTTCCTCTTCCTATGGCTAAATGACACTTTACTGCCCCCACCTCCTCTAATTAATCATTCCTGAGCATGGGACAATAGAAGTGAACATTCTTCATACCTGGTAATGTTGCCTGCAAGTTTGACTAAGGAGGATCACTGAAGGGCTCTTGAAGCTGTTGCAAGAGCTCACAGGACCCACCTCTGCCTTTATCCTACTAATCTGAACAAACAGCAGTAAATGAATTGGCACTATTTCACTGAGGGCCATTGCGTTTAGACAGGCAAAGCAGTTTTTCTCTCTTCTGGTTTTTCTCTCTATACCTGGGCAGTACCCCCCCCCCATTTTGGATGGCTGCACAGGTCATTCGACTACAGCTCCCATCAGCCCCAAGTAGCATGGCCAGTCAGGACATAGTTTCCAAACCAAAGGGCAGAGATTATTTATTACTCATTACATTTTTAAATCCTGCCCCTTCTTCGAGATGTTCATAACCCCTCGTCACATTTTGTCTTCACGACAGTTCCATGAGGTAGATAAGGCTGACTGAGTGTGTTGCTCACAGCCACTTTGCATGGTTAATAGCTGCAGAGGGATTTTAATATATTATCTCTGGTCCTAGTCCAAACATCCAGTCTCCACACTATACGCTTCTGGGTTTGGAAGGAATGGACCAAGAAAATGTAAGTGAAGCCAAGGAAATGGGAATGTTGGGTGTTTGCATTTGCCCACCTACTCAGTTTTCCAGAGTCAAATCCGCAGGTATATTTGAAGAAATACACATCCTAGCAAAAGGGTCGCCTGGTGGTGTGAATGGAAATGTAGTTCTAATGTAACTGAGTACAAATCCTTTCTCCACTATTGAACTTGTTTTGGGCCAGGCATTTTGTTTTGTTTTTCAATTTACACAACCTCTCAGAATAGTTGTGGACATAACATGAGAGGATACAGTGGACGCCACTTGTGCAGGACAAAAGTGTGTCAGATACAACAAACAGTCAATTTATATAGCAGACAGCCTACTGTGACTCCACATCTCAGAAAATTTACCTGGGATGTGCTGGAAAGGAACTGTATTTGGAAATGCATGTTTGTTCTCTTTGCCTTTGGGGCTTTCACAGTGGCAGCCCACATATGTGGAACTCCCAGCTGCAAAAGCAGAATTGTCACCTTCCTCAGCTGCTGGCAATTAAAGATACTTCTTGTTGAACAAGAATTTAACTGTTGCTGCTTAATTTTATGGATAATCTTGGCTATTTGTGCTTTTGAGTTTGCTGCTATTAGCTTGTTGTAAATGTGTGTTAATGACCATTACTTTTATGGATTTCATATTCTATATGATACTTTGAGCAAGAGGAAGAATGGGGTATACATTCCTTAAATAAATATGCCTGTTGTTTGAGAGCCATGTAGGATGTCACACACAAACACCCCCAAGGGCCATCCTTTGCTGTCTTCTTCATGCCCCCAAAAGAAGATGCCCTTAAAGGTACAGTCACACATTCCACTGAATCCTATTATCCCTGTAGGCCTGATAGAAAGAGGCTCCTGCACCTGTTCAGCATATCTGCCTAGCTTGTGACTAGGGCTAGTCAGAGAAAGAACAATTTATCTCTTTATTATCTTCATGCAGTTCATTATACCCAGTGCTTAGCTGTAAGAAGAGCTTTATTGAATTTGTATTCACAAAGCAAGTTCCAAATTTAGTATTCTTCTTCTTCTTGTAATATTTAATATAGCTATGCAGGTAGCACATAGTTCAGCTGAAGCACCCAAGTGAAGTCAACAATCTTCTGAGTATAAAAGAGGGTGCATTAGCTGCTCCTCCTACACCTTTTCTTTCCCAAAAAGTTAATGCGAGGTTTCAGGTACTATCTGTTAGAAAAACATTTCTGCAAAAGGTAGTTAGCCATGTATCTTTTACTTCGCTCTTGGCCTCCATAAATGGCATACTTGCACAAGCTGTCTCATTAAAATGCACAGCCACTTCAGGGCCAAGATAAATGCTCTGTGCAAGTATGCATAACAACCCCTCCACAGCTCTTTTATTTATTTTAAAAAACAGCTTTAGAAGGAAGCAATGTGAAGTGAAGAACTAGTGTGTGCAGGGTGGAGATTGTTTGTTTTAATTTATAGCTCAGCTTTCTGCTTAAGAATGGCAGCTAACAGTACTATCCAAAATTAAAACATAGCATAAAAACAAATCATTAAAAATGCAACAAAAATAAGTAGCACCAGCCAATTTAAAATATAAAAGGCCTTTATTTATATACTTATTTTATTTACAGTACTTTTCAGTTGCCCAGTAACCAAAGTTCTCTGGGTAGTGTAAAACATATTAAATACAGAAAATACTAACATTAAAACAAGAATTAAAACAGTGCAGAATAAAACCATTCCTACACATAAAATCATATTTAAAAAAATAGGCTGGTTTTCTACTTTTAGTACTATGTGCCAAAGGCCTGCTAGCATAAAACAGATTTGCTGGCTGGCAGAAGGAGAGTTTCCCTCTGCAGGGATTTTGGAAGCACCAGCAAAAAGGCCCTCTATTGCATCCCCATCAGACCTACTTCCAAAGGTGGTAGTACCAAAAGAAGAGTCTCCCATGAAAATCTTAATACCTGAGCAGGTTTGCTTTCCTTTCTTATAGTCCAAATTGCCTTTCCAAGCTACTTTTCCCTGCTGGGCCCATCTTGCTTCAGCTGACATACATGCACAAGGATTCCAATGCACTGATGTCTCTACATACATGGGAGAAACAGTGCTAATCATCAGGTCCATGCATATTGTATAGGAAAGCATCAGTTACATGTTACATCCAATGCACAGGCTCTACACACAAATAGGATGGGTTAATACAGTCCTGCCTCCCTCACATATGGATTTTTCATGCTTTGCCTAACTTGGAAAGAAAAGCACCTGTATATCTAAATGCTAGAGCATTGAGTCATCCAATTAAGTTTGTTGGCAATTGGTTGAAGGAGATGATTTGTCATAAGGATGTTTTACATTTTATTGTGTACAATACTGGGCACTTTAAAAATAATGAATAATTACATGCATTAGTGGCCTAGGGAATTTGTTGACACAAGATGATGTGATCACCGCTAGATTATGAAATTTTTAAAAGGTTAGCATTAACCTTTAGTCTATAAAGATCTATAGACTAAATTAGTCTATAAAGATCAATTGCCCATGATAACTGGTATAGAACTTCCTCATTCAGAGGCATTATACCTGGTGGGATCCAAAAGGAAGAACATAAGAAAAACCATGCTGGATCAAACCAAAGGTTCATCTAGTCCAACAGTCTGTACACACAGTGGCAAATCAGCTGCCCACAGGGCTCCTCATGCAGCATGGGTGCAAGATTTCTACCTGCCCAAGTTCCTCAGCAACTGCTGTATGCAGGCAGGACATCTCTGGTAAAGGAGGTAACACATAGCCAACAAGGCTATCAGCCACTGATAGCCTTCTCCTCCTCCTCCTCCATGAATCTGTCCAACCCCCTTTTAAAGTCATCCAAATTGGGGGCCATCACCACTTTCAGGGCAACAAATTCCACAGTGTTACTATATGTAGCATAAAGACTACTTCCTTTTATCTGTCCAAAACCTCCCTCCAATCAGTTTCATGGGATGACCCTGGGTTCTAATGTTATGGGACAGAGAGAAAAATGTCTCCCTCTCCACTTTCTAAACACCATGCATTATTTTAAACACCTCTATCATGTCTCCTCTTACTGTTTTTCTAAGCTAAATAGTCCCAGTTGTTGTAGGTGTTCCTCATGAGGAAGATTTGCCAGCCCTTCTCTGTACTTTTTCCAACTCAGTCATCTCCTTAACCTGATAAGGTAACCAGAACCAAACACAATATTCTAAGTGTAATCACACCAAAAATTTCTACAGGTGGAGGAAGATCTTGGCAGTTCATTTTTGTATTCTGTTCTTAATTTTGCCCAACAAGGAGATTTTCCTAGCTATGCATTGGGCCAACATTTGCATCAAGCTGCCTACCACTACCCCAGGATCCCTTCCTGTTCATTCACTGCTATATCAGATCCCATCGGCTTATACTTGAAGTCTGAAGTTTTTGCTCCAACATACATTACTTTACACTTCCATTGAACTACATTTGCTACTGTACATTTTGATGCCCATTCTCTCAGCTTGGGGAGATCTCTTTGGGGCTCCTCACAACCCCTTTGGGTTTTAACCACCCTAAATAGTTTGGTGTTATTAGAAAACTTGGCCACTTCACTACTTTCTCCTAATTCCAGATCATTTATGAATACGGTGAAAAACAACTGTCCTAACACAAACCCTGCAGAACTCCGCTGCAGGGTTTGACATATCTCCATTGGGAGAAATTGCCATTTACTCCCTCCTTCTGTATTCTGTTCTAGTTAGTGATCCATAAAAGGACCCACCTCCACCACCTTTTATTCTATGACTGCTTAGTTTGGTCAGGAGGGGGAATGTGTTAAAAGCCTTTTGGAAGTCCAAGTAAACAATGTCCATTGCATCCCCCTTGCCTATGTGCTTATTGATGCCCTCAAAGAACTCCAATAGGTTAGTGAGACTGACTTCCCCTTGTGGAAGCCATGTTGATACTTTTTCTGCAGGGCTTATCCCTCTATGTGTTTACCACTTCTGTCTTTCACTCTTTTAAGCAGTTTATCCAGAACAGAAATTAAGCTAACTGACCTGTAATTTCCCAGATTCCCCCCCACCCCATCGGAACCCTTTTAAAAAACTGGTGTTACATTGGCCATTCTCCAATCCTCTGATGCAAGGGCTGTTTTTGGGAGATATTTAATATTCTGGTAAGAAGGTCAATAATTTCATGTTTGAGTTCTTCAGAACTCTAGGATGAATACCATCTGGGCTGTGTGATTATTGACTTTCAGTTTGTCAATGAGGTTGAGTATATTGTCTTTTATTACCACTATCATCCCTGCTTCTCCAAGTCCCCTCCAGAATACATACGCTTAGGAACAAATATCTGCTGTGCCGCCTTTGCTGTGAAGACTGATTTTCAAAAGTCATCCAGCTTCTCTATAATCTCCTTACCACCCCCGCTCCATTTCTTCTTTAATTACATTATTATTGAATGGGCCAACTACTTCTTTAGTTGTTTTTTTCTTCTAGTATAGTTTAAGAATTCTTCATTGTTGGCCTTGGTAGCTGGTTTATGCAAGGAGAAGTTGAATATCTCATGAGCTGGGTGTGAGCAGTATAGGTGTATCTCCCTGACTACTGCTGGTGAAGAAGCATTGTAGGAGAGTTCCAAGCCAGGTCACCCATCCTTTTTTCTTATTCTTAAACTGATCCAAAGCTTTACCATTTGGAATATCCAGAATGCCACAGCAGGGTTCTTCATAGAGTTTGGACACACTGCAAATGTGTCACATGCTTTGATTTTAAACTCTGAATCGCATTCCTTGGTTTTGTCTCTATGAAATTATTCCCTTTGAAGTCTAATGCTTTACCTTGCTTAATGCATTGGGCCATTGCCCATCTGACAGTGTGTCTTTTCAAGCTTGGTATGGCTGATTAATGGGTCATGTTGACAAATGTTGCACTGTAGTTATATCAAAACTGCAAACATAAATAAGTGTAATTGATTTATGTTTCCTCTTTCCAAAATACCCAAGAATGATTGATTAGGGTTCCACAACTGTAGCATCCGCACAAAGCTATAATTTCAGTGAGAAGATAAAGACAATGCTAGTCAAACCAGTCTGTCCTATAAACCAGTCTGTACACAGTGGCTTCCTGCAGATGAACATTTGGCTTGTTCACTCACATTTTATGAGTGGTTTACAAGACAGTGTCATCCATTTGTGAACCTTCCAGGTTTTGCACACTATTTGATACATTTATCTTTTTAGAAGGACCATAGATGGCAGCGCTATTCTTTTGTCTTTGATGTGGTCAGATGGACACAGCACATACTGGGTTAGCCCAGACTTGGTCATGCTTAGAACAGACCTACTGAATTCAATGGGATTCACTGAAATCTCAATTGGTTTATTCTAAAATAATTTATATATATAGCTGGAAAGACACGTTAAGAGATGTTTCAACAATCAGATACTACACGGGGGATAAAAATGGCACTAGCTGCAAAGGGGGTAGCAAATGTGTGCAATGCTGTGATAGTGTCATTTGCCTTGTGAATTACTACCGACATCTCTTAAACATATCACAAAGGGCACGGGTATGGACAGAATACAGTGGGATGCAAACACAGAAAATGCACAGCATTGACTGAGAATGTGAAAAGTAAATTGCAATTCTGCGTATAGCTTACCACCAGAAAGCAATGTTTTATTAGCTCTAAGAGCCATTGATGTGAAAAAAAAAAACAAATCATGCTGACCCACCGACTGATCCATTTCTGCAGGGCTAAGCTGAAGCATACCTGCTACACTCGTATCATTCAGGTGTGATATATCACAAACATTACTATAACAAATCTCCATTTTATTTATCTTGCACAGTCAAGGAGAAAATTAATTTGGATTCCGTGTTACAGCAGGAATTGTAGCATTTCAAGTTACCACAATGCCTTGAAATGTTAACCATGTTCTACAGAATGCGAATCCAGAATCCCAAGTGTGTTAACATGCAGTGAAGGTATTGCAAAAGGACTGAAATATATCTGAAAGGCACGATTTTTTAAAGATGAATACGCAGATCCATGTCTGTGACATGTTTTAGTAATAAAATGCAGATCACAGGGTTGCGTTAATGCAGTATATGTATGGGTGATGTGTCCTTTTCCAGCCTTAATATGTTTGTGTTTCCCGCCTTGAAACAGCCTCTTTATCTGAATCAGGATATTGGTATAACTCCAGCATAGCTACAGCAAGCCCAGTTTAATTATTTCAGTAATCTGTGCAGGCTTCCAGCATACATATACCTCCCTCACGTTCTCTAAAATGGGAAGTTACCTCTAAATTCCCATTCTTTCTGTTTAGCTTTCCCATAGGCCAGTCTGCACCCTAGAATTCCATACTTGTAGCTTATTTATTGTGGAAATGTATGCCCTGACCAGTTTTAAATCTTTTTCTTGGTTCAGCTCCAAGCGCAGTGCTGGTGTTTTATTATAAATGCCAGCTATATATATAATAGTGTTTGGCTTCTTCGCATAAGACATCTCTAATAATTGCAAGGGTTTCAATACAAACACCAAGTACTTGTGCTTCCTGAATGCACAAATAGATCTTGTCTCAAATGTGCTATAATGAAATGACAGAGGCATCCAATGTAGTCTGTTAGATGAACTATTGGATTTAAACCAAATACATGCAACCTCAGAAATTTTTTTCCTTCACTCCTGTGTTCCACTGGATATATTCTGTTTCTAGTCTCCAAATAAAGTCTGCCTAGCTTCAGGTGTAAATGTGTTTTGTGAGCTGCAAATTTGTTTTTCTGCCCTTGAAAATGTCTGCCTTCCCTAGGCCATTTGTAATGAGCAATTCCATTAGCACATTCATCTCAGGGTGATAATGAGAAAAAGTCCTTGCCTACTGGATTCTAGCCGGTTGGTCCAGTTTTGTGATTGTCACCACTGCAATCTATCTGCCATGCTTTTGCAAGTTGAAAATTGGAATTATAGCTGTCTAAGGATCATTCTGAGGCTTGAGCAGGCTAATGAGTATAAAGCTATTTGCATGTTTTAAGTGTTTGGTGCATGATTAAGCATTGTAATAAAGCAGTCACAGTGAGAGAATAGTGCTTTAAAGAATAGTGTTTTAAAGAATAGCACCATCTCCTGCTAGCTTCCATTTTGTTATTTAAGAAAGATTTGAAAGCACAGGAGTTTTCAGTACTATTTTTAATTATATGCAGCTGTCATTAATGATGAATGACATCACTACAGCTTTATGGGAAAACAGATGTAACATTGTAAGAGTGGCTAAGGTGACCTGAAAGTTCCTTTCTCACTCTGAATATCTGTATATGTTTTTATCCCTGGAGAAAATTTTTGGGGTGTGGGAAAGAACACAGAAATATATGTTTTTGGCATATCAGGAGAAAACAGGTTGTTAATGGGTTCCTATTGACTAGTGCCATGACATCATGTTACCTCCCCCGTAGACGTTTTTTGTGACAATTTAGAACAATATTTTGGGAATTGTCCTTTTTGTTTGTTTGGTTGGTAAAGAATGCATGTATGTGCAAATCAAGACATATATGACACTTTAAAAAGCCAGGGGACAACCAAGCACCTGAGGTTCCCAGGTTTTGGGATGTGGGGAGCAACAATCTTGACAGGCAAACTGGTTTGAAACCCTGTACAACACCCTTAACTTGCACAACTTGTGTGTCTATGTACCAGCCTTGACTTAAGTTTAACAATTGCAGTCAAGGAAAGGTGAAGGACAGAAGCTACATCTCAGGTGGTACAACATTAGCATAGTCTGCAATGTGTCTAATTTTCTGGAGATAAGAATTAAAAACAAACAGTATGACAATGTTCCTTGTTTGTCTTTCATTAAACTCTATTGAATACCTGTTCTTTCTCTCCCCTAATGTAGAACTTGGAAAAATTGATCAAGAGATCCATAAATACAATACACCAGGATTTTCTGGCTGTCTGTCCAGAGTGCAGTTCAACCAGATTGCCCCACTTAAGGCAGCCTTGAGAGCAACGAACCTCTCCTCTCACATCCACACAGAAGGGGAACTTGTGGAATCCAATTGCGGAGCAAATCCACAAACTATCAAACCAATGTCTTCTGCAACAAACCCTTGGCATTCAGATTCAGGTAAGGTGGAGACCAACGATTGATACCAGCACTCATTCTTCCATTGCTGTTGTTACAAAGTTATTACTTCTTATTAGTTCTGAATTTATGTTTCAAGATGTTAACTTTGAATTTGGATTCCATGTTACAGCAGGAATCCAAAGCAGTAGGATTTTTATCTGCTCATTGTCTTGTATGTATTTGTTTTAGTTGCTTTAATTTTTGTAAATACGATAAATGCAAGTTCAGAGAATTGTCTCAGGTTTTTGCTCTCAGCACTAAAATTATAGTATTTGTTATCAGTGCAACCTCTTGTACAACCTTACAATTATAAAGGTTCCTTTCAAATCCTCTGCTAGACTTAGGGCCACATTGGATACTATGGGCAGCTTTAGGACTCTCATCCATGTGCTTTTCTTATAACTCTAGGATGAGGGGTGGGAAAATTTTCAGGTAAGGATGGAAGGAACTGGATACAGTCTGGAAAAGAATTTATTTCAAATCAAGGTTGGCAACTTCTGGGGTTTAGAGTCTGCATTGCACCCCCTCCTGCCTGCCCCTACCTTCTCTGCCATGCTATCAAATTTTTCTTCAAAGCAAGACACATGCTCGTTGCACATTCCTCAAAGGCCTTGGTTTTAATGGTCACTTTTTTGCTGTCACTTTCAGCATAGTATAATTTTGCCACTGGAATGGGGAGTATGAAAGAAGTGGGGGAGGGGGCTGCATGAAGACCACCATTGAAGTGCCCCCCCCATTTTAAAACAATGTCTTCCCCCAGCCAAGCACCGCTTTCCTCCTATAAATACCCCCAACCCTTCCCTGTCGTCTAAGCCATGTGGAGTTGAAAAAACACATTTGCTGATGCTGATGCTAAGACAGCATCAAATTTGCCCTCTGAATAGCTGCTTCTGTGCCCTCACAAGTACTCTGCTGCATTGCCAGTCTGCTACGGAAAAGTGCGATCTTGTTTAGCTTGCTGTTACCCATTTCATAACTGACTATCTTTCCTGTTGCCATGGTGACTTTTCACAGTGGCGAAGGAGCAGGAGGACTCAACAAGTCCCTCTGCCACCCTGAACAACAGAAAGCAAAGCAGTCGCTCCCCTTCAAAAGCTGGCTGCCCCGCAGGCTTGTGCAGGAGAGACCAGTATGCAGCACAGTCACAGGCTGGTAGAAGTTTTGGACAAGTGTTGCCATCTATAAATAATTGTTGTAGCAATACAACAATTTCAAATGCTTTTGCCCATGGACTTTATGGCTGAATTCAGAACAGGCAGGGATTATCCCCAGAATTATTTCAGTGGACTGTTTAGCTCTTTCATTATTAGCAGTTTAGCTATTCACAAATTGTATGGCACAAAACCACAGAGTTTTCAAGGACCACAAATGGAAAACACAGATGGTGCCCTGAAGAGCCGCTTTTTTCTTTGTCTTTTTAAAGCCATTTATGGTTTCTTAACCTCTTGGTCTGCCTTCCCTGTTGCTAGAATATGAAAGCTTTTGTGTAAGATATACTGTTTCAAAAATGAGAACATATCTAAGTGTAGAATACAAAATTCCCTGATATTGCCTCCCACACTGATGGTGCTGATCACAACATATTTAATAATGGATTAAGCAACTGTCAGGAATTTAGAACTATCTCAAGCTGAAAATCTTAGTCATATTCAGCAAACATGGTTTAGGGCGGAAGCAGAACCTCTGGCCTGAAAGCTTAACCTGGCCCACTGGACCTCCCAATCTGTGGGGTTCCTTTGGAGGCAGGCTTCAGGCTCCTCAGAAAGCATCAGAGTAGACCCCCCACACACACACTCATCCCTGAACTCAGATTGGAGATAGCAGTGAGGGCTGAGGGGCATCCATTCTCACTACACATAAGCGAGCCCCCTTTTTGTGCACCCCCTTATGAGAAGGAGATGATGCATGTGAAGCACTTCTGCCCCTGCCCAGCCCAAATTTCTGGCATATTCTGGGCTTTGGGTTCACATCTATTGACCACCCATCATGCCAAGCACCCACAATAAGCCCAGTGGAGGGTTGTGTTCATTGCTAGTGCTTTGCTCTCTGCTTCCCCCTAAGTTAGGCCTCCTGGTGGTTTCCCAGGGGATGCCACAGGAAGGAACAATTCTTCTGTCTAACAGCTGCAATCACAAGTTGACTTCATCCCCTGTGACTGCCAGAGAAGCCCCCGCTGTGCAAACAGGACCATGCGCTGAAGTGCAACAGGCTCAATGGCCAGCCTTAGCTGGGATACCATGCAGCCAAGTTCTCTTTGTCCCCACTGGGTAAATAAGGCCTGTGTCCTGAGTGCAACAGGAAGGAGATGTTTCCCTGCTCCCTGTGCTGGAGCAGCAGCTTGGAGCAGAGATGTCCCTCTTCCCTAGCTGCTCCAGAATAGAAGAGACACCTCAAGCATCACAAGTCTGCACTGCATCACCACCCTGGGCAAGGGGCAGTGAAGCAGAACTGTTATCCATGCCACTAGCTGGTGAGGTCTCCTCTGCAGCCAGCAGCATGAATGTCTCCTCTTTCTGCCCTGAGCAGAGGGCAGCAGTGCAGAGTAGAGTGGACCTGTGCCAGCAGCTCCAGAGGAGACCTCTCCAGCCACTGGCATCAGGAGGACCCACCCACTCTGTGCCACCACCTCAAGCTCAGCGTGATGGCACAGAGGGGACCTGTCATCCGTGCTCCAGCTGGAGAGGTGCTGTCTCCAGCAAGCAACATGGATGCTCAATGCCTTCCCTGCCCTCCACCTGAGCATCAGCAGCTGCACAGAGCAGAGCAGTCCTCTGTGCCACTAGCTAGAGAAGAGACCTCAATGGATACCACTTCTGGGATCTGTGCAGTGAGTGGCCAGGGAGTCAGGGAGGTAGTCCACCTCCACTGCATGCCATCAGCACAATCTGCAGCAGGGCTCATGCGAGCAGCAGGCAAACAGTATGCATCAGGGATAAGGGAAGCCACTGGTTGTCTCTCCCAACTGGTGCTTGAGGAGTTTGTGGATGACTGTCAGGGTGACACAGGAGCGTCTGTAATCCTGAATTTGACCTATGGATGGAAAGGGATTCCCCACTCCTGATGTAGGCAAAGCTGAACTAAACAAACCCACGGTCTGACTTGCTGTCAGGGCAGCTTCCTATGTCATATTTCTTCCAATATGGTACAAACATAGCTGTCCTGAAATTTTGGTAATAGGCAAATGCAGTTCATTGATTTTTAAAAGCAAGTGATGAATCAAGTAAAAATTGATTTGTGGATGACCCCATTTCCACCCACCCCCTCCTCAAATGAGCACAAGCAGCTTCAGTTCCATTCTTTGGTCCCTGAGTGACTTAATGATGGTGCTTGAACTTCCCATAAATCTTCCCTAATGGAAAGGAAGTAAAAAAAGCACATCCTTCAGTCTTGCCAGGTTCTTAACACCCCTTGCACATCTTTTCTCCTCCTACCCAATTTAAATACAATCTATGTTCCACCTCTGATACTTCATCAGAAGCTGCAGACAGTTGATGTGCAACTACCTGCCAAAGCCATATATTTTCACTGCACTCCCTGAGAGACCCCTGACTTTCAAAATGTTATGTATTGCCCTGAGTAGAATTTTAATACAGTAGAACAGGGGAAAGATAAGCAGATTCCCTCACAAAGAAAGGCACTGCTTTCCAGTGGAAAAACAGCCTTGATCCAAAAGGACATTGCTAGAAACTCTGCATTCATGGAGTTATCAGGAACCATTTCAGAAGCCAGCAAGTAAATATTTTAATAACCATGTTTGTGGTGTCTCTGTATATCTCACCTTACCTCCATCTACCCCCACTTCACTTTTCTAAAACCAGTATAATATAGAGAAACATAATTTTCCTTAGCTCAGCAGATTCAAGGAATTCAGATTCCTTCTTAGCACTAAACTAATTTTGTTCCCTGCATGACTCCCCTAAATATGTGTATATTTCAACATAAAAATATATAGCCAAAATATATCACTGCCTAAATGGAGATCACATTTTATATTAAAAGCATAGGCATGTTGTGTTATTAAGTTCATTGCAAAGGTTTTTATTGGTTTCCCGAGATTTATTTAGGGATTATGGTTCAAGGCTCTGTTGTAAATGGCCATAGACTGTGTAGCTTCCATTTTGCCTTGAAACTCCTAGTACATTGCATATGCAGAATAAATTCTGTCAAGAGCTTTGATAAAACATGGGTGGACTACATATTTGAATGACATTGTCAGCCATTTACTTTACTTTCAGCTCTGTAATCATTTGCATTGCTCATGTTCTTTAAACTTAAATTTTATCAAAGGTACCACCAATCTTCAAAATGCAAGTCATGTCAATATACAAACTGAAATGCTTACAATATTATTGTAGATTTGCTGTCTGACTGATATGAATAGGTCTATCATTGTGGTTTTGCATTAGAGTGAAGAATGTTAATATTTCTTAATGGCCCATAAAGGTCAGTTGATGTCTCTTGATGAGGAAATAATTCTTGGCAATCTCTCTCAGAAATGTGAATGTGAAGGCACTGGAACTTGAAAAATTACATCCTTCCCCCTAGCTATGTGTGTATGGGAGGTGGGAGAGAGAAAGAGAAGGAACAAAAGCACTTTGAGACAAAAACAGAGGATTTTTCTACCCCAAATGGGATACTTCCTTTTTAGGGACTTGTGTTCAGGGGACGGGCTGTGATTCAGTGGAAGAAGGCGTGCTTTGTGTGCAGAAGGTCTCAGGTTTGAGCCTCAGGTCTAGGAGGAAGCTTGGAATGTCACTGCCAGTCAGTGCAGACAGTACTAGGGGAGATGGATGCTGATCAAGGATTCTCCTTAGTAGCAGCCTGCTCTGCGACATGTGGTGGGTTCATCCGCCAGGCAACAAAATCCGATATGTGTTTGCTCAGCTATTAGTCCAGATGTGTTCAGTGGAGCTTACTTTCTACTGAGTGTGCTTAGGACTAAAGCTGTAACAATTTCAATTGGATATCAGAAAGTGTATGAAATGTGCACAGAACAATTAATAGCAGCAATCTCTGTTCCTCAGGACCTATCCTTTTGCAATCATTATAGAAATTACAATTAAAGCCAATGCAAGTATGCAAATGGATTCACACACCCCATCACCTTATCCATACAACATTGTACACCTTACCTTACCCTTCCAACTTTTTTTCTTTTTCTCAGCTCTCCCTGCCTGGTCAGGAAGGGAGCTGCCCCCTCCCCTGACAGGCAGGGATGTTGTTTGAAAGCGCAGATACATGTTGACCTGTGCTCAAGAGCACTCTGCTCTTCCTGGCCCTGCAGGACTTGAAGGGGTAGAGATGCCAGAGATGCTACAGTCTGCATGTGGGCTGCAGTTCCCACCCCTTGGATAAAGCAGTACATTCCTGGGACAAAAAGGATGAATGCATCAAACTCATGTTTGTAAACACATATGTCTTAGAGGGAGAATTGTCAGGGATGCATGGCTGACTGCTAGCAACTTTTTTATTTGTTTATTGTTTTTTTTTACCTCTCACCCCTAAATAAAATAAAAGTCTGGCACAACAACCAGGTCAAGTACACTGAAAAGAAATAGAAATACCCTGATAAATCTGTCTAGCCAGCTGTTGGTAAAAAGTAACTGGTGTTGTTATAGGTTGCCCTACCACATCCCACTCTGCCCTGGTGCCATTGATGAAAGCACCCTACAAAGATTCCACTGGTGACATAGTTCTGAATACCCCCTGTCCACATCAGAAATGAAAAGAAGCCAGGTGTCTAGAAATGAACGTTTTGCTTTCCCTCTCCCTTTAGTCTGCTTTGATGTGGCAGTTTCTCTGACACTTATATTTTCTCTACTCTTAATTTCAGTGGCATACTTTACAGTTGCTTTCCAGTGCTGGCTGATGTTCTATCTAGCTGCTGTTAATAAAGCTTGCTGGAGATTTTTATGAAGATGGTATTTATGATATTGATCAAAATTAGAAGTGCTACTAATAGACTTAGAGGTACAGATTGGTGGGTTATATTTGAAAGGTTTCATATATGAGTTTGAAAAAGTGAATAATTCCAACATATGAGTAATGATCCTTTGACAAAGCAGTCCCTATCACACCTTGGAGAAAGATTTTTCATTATACAGTGCAGTCTGAATGGGTTCAAGAGTCGGGTGGTACAGTGCAGGTCTGGGGCTGAGGAGATCTGGGTCCTAGTCCCCACTCAGCCATGAAACCCACTGGATGACTTTGGGCAAGGTACTCAGATTAAACTACCTCTCAGTGTTGTTGTTATGACCTTCTAAGCCTCCCTTGGTTCTTTGGAAGATGAAGAAAAGTGGAATATACATGCAATGTTATATAATCATCATCCTTATCATGTATGTATGCACACACATATATGCTGTAGGGTGCCATCCAATGTGGCTGCCTATAATCCTGCCAATTTAGAGGATTACAGGCATTGAATGGAAGTTGAGATGAGCATAGAGACTAGGATTGCCTCTCTGCTTCCCCTGCCCTCCAAAACATGTCAATCATGGGCTGACTTTGACCATCTAAGGGCACAGTCCTATGCAAGTCTAGCCAGAAAAAGCCCTACAGCTTTTCCAAAACTTAAATAGGATTGAGCCATAATTTTTTTCCTCTGCTCATGAGGAGGAGAGCAAAGGCACTGTTGGGATGCTTTGGAGGATGGTGGTGCTTCCTCCCCTAGCTGCCCCCTCAAATTCCTCCCCTACAAGCTGGGCCCAGAGATGTTCCTTTCTCTTCATGGCAGCAAGGGCACAGGGGCTCAGACGTTTTTGAGGTCAGACCTGGGAATCCAACCTACCCTATGGCCCCTGCAGACAAAGTCAGGTGGCCGTTGGACTGCACCCTTAGCTGAGTTTGCTTAGTGTTGTTAAAGTAGCTTTTTAATGGTTGCTTACTCAATGGTATCCCGTGGTTGTTGTTTTTATAGTGGAACCAATAACAGTTTCCCATAACATCCTAAGGCCTCCTATTATTCCTCTTGCATGTGCTAACAAATCCACAAATGCTGGAACCCACGTCCTTAAGATTTTTATCTGACCACAGACTTTCATTTCCAAAGATAGTTAACACTCTAGTTCCCTTGTTTATACTGATCCATTTAGAGGTAAACTATTGTATTTAAGGAACATGGAACCTGGGTACCCAAGGATGCAGTAAGATTCCTCTATGTTGAAGTTAATTTGCCTTCCATTGTAAAGTTTCTTACTCTAACTATTCCTTTCCCGGTCCATGGCCTACATTGCAAATATCTGTCTGGACTAAGGATCATGGGATGGGCCAAGTTCTAACTCTGTTGACTCCTAATTTTTAAAGTGGGTTTCAGGAAGGTTTTTTTTTTTTTTTTTTTTTTTTTTTTGTAGCTCTGTTAATGGTGGGGCTGTTTGTACATAATGACAACCCACCAGTGGATTGTCAAGAGCACGAAGGCATGGCGCCTGCACCGAGTCTGCTTCTTGTGCCTTACTCTGCAACCCACATAGTAAAGTAGCTCAGTAATCATAGGCTGCTGGGCCAATAATGGGATGCTGACTGAAAGGGGAAGAGGCAGGCCATTGCACTATCCCCCATAATGCAAAGGGTTGTCGTTTCATGTGAACCAAAGCCAAGTCTGATTTTCAGTGGGAAAAAATCTTGTTGCAGCACAGGCCATTAATTCTGCTGCTAGAGGCATTGATGTCCACGAAAGTAGTCTTGTAAGGAGTTAACCCCAGTAGTGATGATACGGAGGCAAAGTACCAAGCAGTACAGTTTAATTCGTTCTTGCAAGAGCGGGCACCCACCACTCAGGTAGCGCACTGTTTACACACGAAACATTGCTTTTTATCCCCTTTTGCCGGCTCACAGACCCTTCCTCTTTTCCCCCATTGGCTGGGCTACTCAGAAGGTACAATCTTCTCCATCCGCCTACTTCATACTGTCTCTTGATATGCTCCCCCTCCCACACATACATCCCATGTTCATGCTAATGAGCCCATTACCTATGAGAGGTGTGTCAGTTACTATCCATGCACCTATTAAGCATGCGCAGTATCTTCTAAAAGTTCAACAGGTCAGAGTGGCCTTGCAGATTCTTACTTGATGCCAACTTGCTTCTTAGATCTTGTGGGAGGATGAGATAGGAAGAACAGGCCTTCTTCCAGGCTCATTACAGCCAGTTATAAAAAGGTAATCAATTTCCTGTTCTCTTCCACTGAAGGTGACAGTTTTACCACTGTCCCCCAATTTTTACCCTCTCTGGCATTTTTCAGGACTTTGATGTAAGAAACACTATTACTTTTAGTACAACTATTTACATGGTTCTATCCTCAGGCCTTTTGGCCTTAAGGGACTTCAATGATCCTACCCTAGCCCTGTATGTCACCCTTTCTTGGGTTTTCACCTTACCACTTAGTAACAGTAATATTTCATTTCTCACAGTCTTTAGGAACAGATGATACTGCCTGCTTGCACTGCGGTGCATCATAACATAATTGGATGGAAGGGAAGCCAAATCCCTCTGCTGCCTGCCACTCCTTAGTGAGTAAATCATAGGTCCTCAAACTAGGCCAGCGGGTAGTTTCCGAGGAAGCAAGCCACCGCCACCACTGTGCCTCTGCCGCGGCCTTCTCCGAGCAAGCGATAAAACATTTTTTAATTTTTAATTAATTTTAAATGTTAATTAATTTTTAAATGTATTTTAATTTTAAATGAGTTTTAATTTAATTAATTTTTTAATGTGTAGTCCTGCCCCTTAACAGTCTGAGGGACAGTGAACTGGCCCCCCGTTGAAAAAGTTTGAGAACCCCGGAGTAAATCCTTGGTGGCCAACTGGATTTGCCCTGCATCAGGCGTGAAATGAAATTGAGTCAGTCTTGTTCCTGCATTCCTCTTCCCTTTGTAAAAAGAAACCTGTGCTCTCAAGCTGTTCTTGTCAGCTCTTCATACATACAGAGCTGTACCCACAGGGCACTCTGTATGAAGAAAACTGTTGTGTTTTCCACTGGTGGGCCTGTGTGTAAATGCAGCTATGCTCGATGAGAGAAGGGAGCTGCTCCTCCTCTGCGTGCATCTTATGAACAAATAAAATGGGAAACTTGTCATGAGAATAGATTGATGTGCACAGCCTTCCCATAAAAGCATTTTCCCTGTTCCCAGAGTAGTTTCATACAGGTGATCCATTGTGTCCATTACTGATGACTGTATAACTTTATGCTCAGGGCTTGATGAGTGCTCAGCTTCACCATTCCTTCGAGAGCACTGGTAGTTCTATATTCCCCGTTAATTACAAAGGGGTCTTGCTTTTCTTTAACAGGTGAAATGTAAGCCCTGCTCATAAAACTTTCATGGAGGCAATAACTTAGGCAGGCACAGCCAATGGCGATATTCCTCTGGGGTCAAGCTAGGAAAGCAGCAAGGTCTGGGCCTGTTGAGAAATGTTAACACAAGCATGAGAGCACCACCCTATAAAATGGGTTGGAAACTTTGATGGGCAAGCACAGGGGTAAATGACCAGCTACTACATGGGGGCTGGCTGCTAAGGCAGTAGCTATTGCAAATCTGTGGGGCCAGCCCCATTAGGGATATCCCCTGTCCCTTCTTTAAATATCCATCTCCCAATTTCAAGCCCTCTCTCTTTCCCTTACATTGATGTAAAGGGAATGTGGTACCCAACTGTTTGGCAGGTTCCCATCCTTCCGGCAGAACTCTCAGGAGCTGCCAGATTGAGACATAGGTAGCTGGCAGCAGGAGGTGCTCTGGAGAGCTGCGACAGCAAAAAGTCGGGGTGGTGTACTGGTTGGCGTGCTGGACTAGGACTCAGGAGGTCTGGGCTCTGGTACCACTCAACCATGAAGTTTGCTGGGTGACTTTGGGCCAGTCACTGACTCTCACCCTCACCCACCTCACAGGATTGCTGGGATAATGAAATGGAGAAAAGGAGGACTTTGTAAGCCACCTTTGGTTCCTTGAAAGAAGATGAAAGGTGGGGGTATAAATGCGATGTAGTAATAATTCACTTGTGGCAGCATTTGCCACAGCAGGAGAGTGGCTAGCTGGACTCTCCCAGTGGCAACCTGCTGAGCGTTTCACTTTGAGAAGCATGGGGCATTGGGAGCATCGGGACCTATCACCCTCAGGGTAGCAGGTTCTGATGTGTGAGGTTCATTGCCTTCCAGATCTGCTGCCTGGGGCAGGGGATTCACCCTGTCTCATGAGAGAGCCGACCCTACGAAGAATCTACATGTAAGGCAGATGAGGGGTCTGAGTTCTAAAACATAAAGCCACTCTTCTGAACCCACAGTGTTCCACTCTAACAACCATTTCACAGATGAGGCTCAGAAACTGAATATGCAGCCAAATCGCATATTTTCCTTACAAAGCACAACACTATTTCAGAGAAAGCAAACTGGTAAATGCTCCAAGAAACACACACAGCTATGCATACACAAAAGACCCAAACACATAGGCATGTGCATACCCAAACTGACAAAATGTGTGCATGCATATGCACAAAACCAAGGCAAAACACACACACACACACACACACACACACAGAGAGAGAGCGAGCGAGCGAGCGAGCGAGCCCTGTTGGGTATTCAGCAGCCTGTATATTTTAGAATTAATTAATTAATTGGCACCATACCAAAATGAACTAACCAACCAGCAAATGCAACAGCTTAGAAAAAGGTATCCCCACACTCCCTCCATACACACAAAGATACACACTATGGACAGAACAGCCCCTCTCTCGCTCCACCACCACTCTCTCCACCAGGATACTCACTGCTGCTACTACCATCTGACATTTTTTCTTTTTTCCTGAACAGTCAATCACAATGCAGAACTAAGCACTCAGCAGCAGCCATCCACTATTTTTATTTTCTAATAATGCATCTGAGGTTCACTGGGAGCCCAGCGGGATTCTAGAAAATCAGTATAGTCCAGTACTAGAAGCAGGCATTTCACTTTGCAGCATGCTGGTTACCCACTTATTTTTTTAAAATTGCAAAGAAATCTTTAAGTGTTTTCACAAATGCAGAGAGGCAAGAGCCTTGTGGGGTCCCAGGGAGGTGTTTGTGGGCTCAAGTTGATGCATGCTCAGGCATGAGATGCCTGAAAAGCAAAAGCACCATGCCCTTGTGGTTTGGTTTTTGTTCTCCTAATATCTCCATTTTGAACCTAAACTTGAAAATAAAAATGTTTGCCTGATGTATTTTGAACCTCAAGGCACAAGACTGCTTGGAGCATTCATTTAGGAATGGCAAACTATCCACTTAAATCAGCTTGTGCTTGTTTGAGGAAGGAATTTTTGCATAGCCAGGAGGAACATCTGGAACATGGGTCCTCAAACTTTTTAATTGGGGCCAGTTGACAGGTGCCAGCAGTGGGCGCGGTCCACCAAGGTGGTGCCAGCGGGGGGGGGGGGGGGTATGGGCCGGTGAGGGGGCAGGCGAGGTGGGGACGGGGGGCATGTGGGGCAAGGCGTCGGCTTGCTCATAAGGAGATCATTTTCTCTGATCGAGTCCAAAACTATCTCCTCATGAGCAAGCTGCCACCGGGCGCACATGGCGAGGCACCAGCTTGCTCACAAGGAGATTGTTTTCTCCAAGCTAGTCCAAAACGACCTCCTTGTGAGCAAGCCACGTGGGCACCCAGTGAGTGTAACACCTGTGGGGCGGGCCAGTTGAATCGGCTTGGCGGGCTGGATCCGGCCCACAGACCTTAGTTTGAGGACCCATGATCTGGAAGGAGAAAAGGGAGTCATGGCTATTATGCCCTGCTTATGAAAAATTTACCACCCCTTAAGCTTGTGATTATTCTTGTTTCCCGTTCAAAAATATAAATCACTGCTCTGACACAGAGTAAGCAGGGCCAGGGGAAGGGTTAACAGTCCTGCTGAGAGGGGGAAGGTAATAAATACTGACTAGTCTGCCATATTACATTAACAAGCCCTAATGTTTTGTTGCTTGTTCTAAAAGCAGGCTGCACATGTTTTCATGTACCGATTTCTTTATTTGTTAGCTTTGCATACTGCCCAAGTGGCAAATGCCCCCAGGGAAGTTTACGATAGTAAAAATTGAGTAGTCCCCAGTAAAATTAATAAGCAAGCAGCAGATTAAAGATTAAATGCCGGCTTACAGAGGAAGTCCTTAACCTGCCTCCATATCTGGTTTAGTTTCAAATTTATGGCAGTCCCTTGAAGCACAACTTAAAATTGGGTGCGCCAGAACAGGGAGTGGTTTTCATGTCATCTGTTGCATATTTCACCTTGTAAAATATCACAAATCCTCTTGGGTAGCCCTCCCCAACCTTTTGCCCTCCAGATGTGTTGAACTGAAGCTGCCATCAATAGACATGCCTGCTTCTGCAACACGCTCAATAGAGGGCTGCCTTTGAGAACTGTGCAGAAACATCAGCTGGTCCAGAATGCTGCAACCAGACCGTGGACCAGAGTCATAGAGAACATGTGACTCCTTGTTACTACAGCTTCACTGGCTACCCATTTGGCCACCCATAATCCAAAGTGCTAATTAGGACCTGCAAAGCACTATACGGCTTGAAGCCAGGCTACTTGGAAGACCACTTCCTCCCATACAAGTCTGCCTGGCTCTTACAGTCTTCTGAAAATATCCTTCTTTCAAGACCTCTACCTTCAGAGACGACTTGAGAGAGGGGGCCTTTTTGGTGGCTGTTCCAAAACTGTGGAGTGCCTCCCTAAGGGAGGCTAAGTTCCCCCCTGTTTTCTGTTTGTCCTACTGGCAAGCAAAGACCACTGTATTCAAGCAGGTCTTCGGTGTGTAAGCAGATCAAGCAAGTGTTGCTTTTGATCCTTGATTTTTAAAATTATTTCTGTAATTTTTATTTTTGTAATTATATCTTAATTTAGGGTTTTATTGTTTTAACCAGTTATAACTGTAAGCTGTCATAAGTGCCATCTTTTTGATGGAATGGCAGGGCACAAATCCATTCAATAAATAATGGAAATAAATGCCATCGTAAAAGCACTGTAATGCAATGTAGCTGGTTTTTCTTGAAGGGAGATGAATATTGCTATATGTTGCAGTACCAAGGTGTACGTTTTACAATCCTTTGAAAATGGGAATTGCCATTGGAGATATTCTCCCTAGCATTCAGCTAATAATAAATATTAAAAGTTGAATTTATGTATCAATGCCTGTGTTGTCTTCATAAATTGTTGAGTTTCAAGCACAACATAATGCACTGCCAGTGGTCAATAGCATGCTGTTTTACATTGGAATTAATGTGTCATTTTGGTGAGAACGTATCATCTGCCAAACTATTATTTATTACCATGCACTGTGCATTCTGCCATTATAAACCTATACATGAAAGGTAATTTATTTCATGAAGAAAAATATGCTGTCTTTCCAAAGAAGTTGAGCTATCTTTCTTCTCTGATCCACTGTTGTTTCAAAGTTAGGAAACATTTATCTATGCTTGAGCACCATTTGTTTCACTTAAGTAAAGAGAGTTGAAGGAAATTAGGCAATGCCATTTATAATGGAAGCATTTCAGAGGCATGAGCTTTTGTAATCCTAACTAGGCTGAGGAAGAAGCAGAAGGACAGCCACTGCCCCATGTTAGGCTACCTTATCTTCAGCCAACAGCCAAGGGGTTGCTTTTATAGGAGGGTTGGCTACCGGCAGCAACTGTCTGGTATAAGCCCTGCATGTCCTGATTGATGACACTTTTTCAGTGGCAGTCAGGGAGGCAGCCTGGCTGTGTGCATCAGCAGCAGGCAGTTAACAAGCCATCCCACTGCCCACCCTCTCTGGGTTTGGACAGCACAACAACCTGCATGCAGTGAGGGCAATTGTATACTTTAGGTGGCTTGCAACTGGCATATATTGGCAGGTAAAATAAGCCACTGTGGCTTATTTTCTCTCTGTGACCTTGCAAACCTGACCACGGCCTCTTTCAATTTAACTTTGTTCCCAAGATTATTGTTAGGATCAAATGGGATAACCGCCTTGGGATATATATCATTCTGACGGATACTACTCTGAGCTCCTTGGAAGAAAAGCCAGATTCAAATGCAGCAATAAACAAGTGGCTAGACAAGAAAGATAACAGAAATATTAAGGCAACTAATAATGAGAAGTATGAGCCAAGCAATTAAATCTGGAAGCTGTTATCATTTAGATGGCTGTTTGAGAAGTTAATGAAACTGGCAGCCAGAATACAATGCACTTATCGTACATGCAAGTTGTTTTCTAACTGAACAAAGAAGAGGGGAAATAATAAATGCGGTTCTCTCCTTTGCCTGCAATGCTACAAATATGATTTCAAATAAGCTGATCTTATCTGCTACAAGCTTTCGGAAGAAGCTTCACATGCCATGTTTTGTTAGCTGCATCAGACCAAGGATTGGTTGAGCATGTAACACCAGTCAAATTGGGCAAAAAGAGACAAGGGTCGCTAGTCAAGGAAGGAAAAGATAATGGAAAGATGGAGGATGACTCAGAAACATGTGTTCCAATTTTATGTTCCTCTCTGAACAACTTTTGCTAGTGATTTTAATCTAGCCAGAGAAAGAGTTAGATCTGATACCCCATATTTTTCATTCTGTGCCCGTCATCTTATTAGTTTTCTTGTTTCCAGAACAGAAGATCAGTTTCTCTTGCCTCCTTTTATCTTGCTATCACTTCACTGTGGTGAATCCTAATGATGCTACAGTGAAAAATTTATGTGCTATGAGATATATTCTTACTTAGGTGGAGGGTCTATCCAGCGTGCAGATAGACAACTGATGGCCTTTAGGCTAAAACAGCCCATTGGGATATTTTTTTTCTGGCCTGTAGCAAAGTTTAAATTGGTCAAACATTTCCCCAGTTTTCAAGCAGTAAATAATGGAGGTAATCCACATGTTAATGTTACATCTGCCTCTTTGATTCTATATGTAACATATATATAATATGTCTGCAGTTCAGTTGCAAAGGGCACAAGCCTGGAGGATGACTGCCTAGCGACAGTGACGCATGCATTGGTTACTTCCCAGTTGGATTTCTGCAACGCGCTCTACGTGGGGCTGCTCTTGAAGACAGTCTGGATACTTCAGATGGTGCAAAACAGAGCAGCCAGGTTGCTGACGAGGACTGGGCGTTATTCTCATATAACCCCAGTCCTCTACCAGCTTCACTGGCTTCCTATCGAAGTCCGGGCTCAATTCAAGGTGTTGGTAATTACTTATAAAGCCCTTAACGGCTTGGGACCCAGATACCTGAAGGAATGCCTGCAGCCATACTTGCCCTCCTGCCCCTTGAGATCGGCAGCAGAGGCTCTCCTCCGGGAGCCCTCTGTGAGAGACATTAGGAAGCAAAGTACCTGGAGAAGGGCTTTCTCTGCAGTGGCGCCCCATCTGTGGAATGCGCTCCCCAGAGAGGTCCGCCTGGCACCTTCATTATTTGTTTTTCAGCGCCAGGCCAAGACCTTTTTATTCAAACAGTATTTTAATAATCTTTAATATTTATAGTTTTAATTGTGCAGCCAGTGGGTTTCCAAGTTTTAATTGTAATTGTAATTCTATTGTTTTATTTATTTGTTGATGTGAGCCATCCCGAGGCTATGTAGCAATGAGGACGGCATATAAAAACTTTAAATAAAATAAATAAATAAATAAATAAATAAGCCAGTTGAACAGCAGCCTGTATGTCCAGCCCATGCACAGTGGGAAAAGTGGCAGAGGCAGTGATGATATTTTTGACCATGTATTGACACCACCTTGGGGGTGGGAGGGAAGGCAGCTTTAGCAGCTTCAGGATACTTGGCTGTTCCTGCCCCCTCCCTTCCCTGTCTGCCAAAAGGCCCCCCTAACCATTTTCTGAGGTTGTTTCCCAACCTTGGAGAGCAGTTAGTGCTATTCTTTCTGCAAAGGGGCAGGTGAGGGGATTTGGAGCTCTGATTTGATGTCTGAGATCAGAGCACTGCCTCTGACCTTGCACTAAGGAATTAAAACCACCCTGTCAGACAAGCTGGGGAGGGTGGGATCTGTTCATTCCCTCTATGTATTTTCCTGTATCTGTACACTTTTTACTGCTGGGTGTTGTTAATGTTTTTAATGTAGCTGTGGTGTTTTAACATTGTGAATTGTTAACTGCTTTAAATTGTCAAGAAGAGCAGGATTTTTCCTCTCTTCCTTGGCACAGTGGGCTAAACCGCTGAGCTGCTGGGCTGGTTGATTGAAAGGTCAACAGTTCATATCCACAGATGGGGTGAGCTCCCGTACTCTGTCCCAGCTCCCGCCAACCTTGCAGTTCAAAAGCATACAAATATAAGTAGATAAAAAGGTACCACTTTGGTGGGAAGGTAACAGCGTTCCGTGCATGACCATGGAAATTGTCTGCAGACAAATGCTGGCTCCCTCGGCTAGGAAACGGAGATGAGCACCGCCCCCTAGAGTCAGGCATGACTGGACTTTAATGTCATGGGGAAACCTTTACCTTTTATCTTGTGGGCAAAATATCAGCACTATGATGAGATTGGTGCACTATAATGTAGCTTGTGGTATGTGCTCATTCTCTAAAGAAATGATAAAATGCATTTTATTATCATGAACTCTCATCCAACTTCTCCCAGAATTAAACCATGATCCATGTTTTGTTTGGGATTCAGTTGCATCAATTGTTGATTCTATGCTTTATTTATTAATATGTTCCCCCAGAGCAGCAACAAAAAACACTGTTGCAGCAGTAACTTACAAATGAAATGTTTTCTAGCATGGATTAACCCAGTATGTTGTTGTATTTGCCATCCCTCTGTTCTATAGACTGCCATTTCAAATAAAGACAGAGAGTGCAAATCATTACTCCACTGCATGGAAGGCAATTTCTTCTCCTTCCAGTGCAGAAGAGCATGCTTTTGGCTCACTCTAGTTCTTTTCTTAATATGAAGATTATTAGCATCTCATGAGACTATATATTCATTTCAATGCAGTGTTACCCATGTAGTTAACCAGCATGTCCCCCTTGTGGCTACTGCTTTGCTGCTTTTCCAATGTCAGACTCTTCTTTCTTTTAGGTTTAAAAACATGGGCTAGATACAGATTTAGTTGTACTTAGAGCAGGCTTACTTAAATCAATGGGACTTTGGTTGGAGTCTACCCTAAGTCTGGATCTGCAGATGTTTACCAGTTCTCCAGCTTTGCTAATTCACACTTCATGCCTTTCATTTTGGGGAGGGCATCTCCCATTTTGCAGCACTTCCAGAACTCACAGAGAGGTTCTTTCTCTCACACAATTTCTTTGCATTCTTACAGTGTTATTGGGATGTGTATGGATATATTTGCAGACAGAGGGAAAGGGTCAATACACATTCAAGCTGTGCAGATCCACTGAAACAATAGTTGCAGCTCACACACTTTCCATTGTGCAGCTACTTCAACATGCAGCATGCACTTTTGGTGTTAGAACTCCCAGCAGCGTAGGAGAGAGCTCCCTCTGCTGCCATGACATAGATGTTACCAGGAGGAATTGATTAATTGCATCTGAATAAATGAAGCTGTCTTGCAGTCATAATGTTGGGGCTAGCCCTAGACATTTTGCTGCCCAAGAGAGTGGACAAGGTGACTCTTCTCTCCATACCTTGCAGAGAAGTTGATCAACTGGCACTTGAATCTTACTACAAGGTTGGCATGAGACAATGGCCTGAGGGCAGCAGGGTAGGTTATGGGGGACAGGGCAGGCTGCACAGCTTAGAGGCCATGCAGCATGCATGTCTGTTCCCCAAGTCATCCCGCAGGATCTGCTGTCCAAGGTGGCCACCACTCCGCTTCATTTCACTGAAGGGCCTACAGACTGTTAGTTCATCTAGCCCTGTCTTATTTTAGCAAGGGGCTGGGTCCTGAGCATAGCTGGGGGCCCAGCCCTCCATCAGCCTTGTAACTGGGACATGGCCATACCTAGGTACATCCTCATTGCGCCAACATGAAGTGCCAGCTAGAGCTGCAGCTGCCACCTTGTGTTAGGGCTGCTTCACTCACACTATGTTCGTCCCAGTGGAGAAGGTATTCTGTAAGTGAAACACTTAGCATGCCACTCACTTTTGCTATTAGGAGGGTGGGTGGTGTGTCATGGGGAATCCCACTCCTCTTTTATCTCCCATCATTGATTTGAAATAATGGGGGTTCTTTTCCCTGAGTTTTGGGGAGCCTGAGGAAAGGAATCTCCCTCCCTGTGATCTGCTTTCAGCGACTGGAAATGTCAGAAGAATTTCCTGCCCCTGTCCCATGATCCCAGTAGTGTCTGGGATGCAGGGCTTGGACAGACCCTAAGGCTTCCATGGGCAAGATGGAGAATATCCATGGGCTGGATTGAGGCAAGGCAAGAGGTTCCCTTTCCTTCATCTGTACTGACTGGCAGTACCTCTCTGAAGACACAAGTAGAGGTATTTCCTGACCTTGCTGTCTAGGTTCTTTTTATCTGGAGATGCCACCATTACAGCTGCCACAGAGCAATGGGCCCTCCCCATGTTGACCTGAAGTCAACATGGGCAAGCCTTCCACATGGCAGCTGAAAACATGAGACGGGGGTGTAGAGTGGTTCAGATAATGGCATACCTCACGCATGAGACAGCTATTATTGACCTTTTGGCTGAAGTGAGAATTTAATCAAGGACTTCCTAGTTCTTAGCCTTTTAACTGCTACATGTCACATTGCCAGTTTATAATAGTACATGTAGTAGGTAGAATTAGATAAAACTTTATAATATTCAGTATTGAAAAGAATATTAACAACAGTATATCTAACTGTGCATCTAGAATATGCTTCTTTAGTTCTGATATGAGGCAATGTTGCCAACGGACATTATAGAAGCTGTTTCATAATTGTATATGTTGGCTAAAAAAGGAAAGCAATGACATTTATAAGGGCACCAAATGGAAGATGAAATATCATCCAAAGGTTATATTATAACTGGACTCTTTGCTTTTCTCTTTCCAACAGGTGCTGATCTCCCTTACAATGGTCAAGTGATAGGAGGTGGTGTTAATAGGAATTCAGCAATTATTGGCGGTAAGGCAATATAAATGTCGTATAAATGCGTATAAATGTCATAAGTATGGACCAGATACAATGGTCTTTGCTTAATGCAGGATTTGAGGCAAGTTGTTGATGTCAAAGGCTAAGCCAGCAAAGAGAATAGGGTTTATTCTCTCTCTCTCTCTCTCTCTCTCTCTCTCTCTCTCTCTCTCTCTCTCTCTCTCTCTCTCTCTCCCTCTCCCTCTCCCTCTCCCTCTCCCTCTCCCTCTCTCACACACACACACACACCTGCTAAGAAACTGAAATAAATACAGTTGCTACTGAACTCGCAAATGAGGGCAGTTACAGAAGATTTGACAAAACATTATGTTACAGCCACCAGCTTGGGTGCCTTTAAAAGAGGATTAGGTAAATTAGTGGATGATAAAGGTATTAATGGCTGCTAGTCATAATGGCCATATTATTATGCCCAGTATGCTTATGTACACCAGCTGCTGTGGAACACAGGAGGAAAAGTGCTCTTGCACGCCTGTTGTGCTTGTGGGTTTCCCCGTGGACAGCTGGTTGGTCACTGTGTGAACAGAATGCTGGACCAGGTAAACTTTTGGTCTGATCCACCATGGCTCTTACATTCTTATGTCAAGTAGTTTGAGCCAGCGGGAGGCAGGGAGGGGTCTTTTCAATTTACTGAAGCTACAGAACTCAAAGCCAATACTGAAAAGCTGCATTTTCTTTTGTCAAGTTTTTGAGCTTTGAGGGGAAATTGGCAAAACTGTGATTTTTCAGTACATCCAAGTTGTCAGGACTTTAAGTTAGTGCTTCATTCATGGCTGCATTACCATAGTTAGAATGCTAAACATCTTCAAAATCTGGCTCTGATTTCAGAAATTGATATACAAGCTTGGTTCCATTAACATTTGGGATATCATGAGCACATAAATCATATTATCGGTGTTATAAAATTGATTGTGTTGTTTGGTGGAGTTTTATGTATGACTGTGCTTCAGTTCGATGTCCATTTTTTTTGAGGCATATAAACAGTAGGATAGGGCATATGGTGGGGAAGCGATTATTATTACCATTTATTGGTCACCTTTCTACAGAAAAGAGAAATCAATAGTCAAGATGACATTAAAAGGTGCAAAAATACAGTTAAAAATAAATTAGGCATGAGATGAAAACTAGTGCGAAAATTATCCTGGTTTTGTGGATACATCTGGATACATCTGTTTGCAGTGTGCATGTGTATGGGAGGGGTGCCCCTAATCTTTCATGGGGGGTAGAAATTAGGGAGATGTGTGTCTGACTGTTATGTGGGGGGTGTTTTGGTATGCTGTGTGTGTGTGTGTGTGTGTTGCGTTGGGTCTCTGCTTTTGTGTGAGATGTTTGTGGGGGTTGCCAGGTAGATCCACTCAGCACCAAGGCCTGGTTCAAATACAGTCATGTCCTGTTGTGTGAACAGATCCAGAGAAAGGACTAGGCAGCACTGGCAGTGTTGGTTAACTGCTCGATTGTGCATGTAAGCATATAGGCTGGTGAACAGCATGAATGGGTATTATTGGTATATGGGTAATCCATGTCAGTAGTGTGATTGTATGTGGATGTATGTATAATGTGGGTGATACACCTGTATCTGTTTATATCTATGAAAAAGCATGTGTGGAAAAGAAAAGGAGAATGAATTCAAAGATTTTAAACATGCACTGACAATGGCAAGAGTTGCATCTACAGATTATACATTTCATTTTCTTAAGTGATGTGCCTACACCATAGTTTGAATTAACGTCATGAAATTTGTATGCTAATGAATCCCATCATGTGATACACAATCCTTCACATTGTTGTTGGCACAAACCCAGCTGAACTGGTTGCCAATTAATAGACAGACACTAAGGATCAATAGTAACAATAAAATAATGAGATGTCCCCTGTTATGATAGATACTGCCTGACAGTAGGTGAACATTTCACCTGTCAAATTTGAGAGTCCTATTAGAAAAAGAATGATTTTTCATGCTTGCTTAACCTCATGATCCAGCTGAATGAAGATCTTGTTTTCTCTTCTTCCTTTCTTTTTTCTGAACGTGCCAAATCTTCCCTCTCTCCCAGGTGTCATTGCTGTGGTGATCTTCACCATCCTCTGCACCCTGGTCTTCCTCATTCGCTACATGTTCCGCCACAAGGGAACCTACCACACCAATGAAGCCAAGGGGGCAGAATCTGCGGAGAGCGCCGATGCGGCCATCATGAACAATGACCCCAATTTCACGGAAACCATTGACGAGAGCAAAAAAGAGTGGCTTATCTAAAAATGGGGCCATGGAGGGGGGGAAGCAGATGGTTTTGGGAAAGGGATCAGGGTGGGATTGGCGAAGACTTTTTCAGCAAGAAGAAGAGAGCTCTTTTACGGACTCTTGAGCACATCTAGTTTAATCAAAAAGGAGATCAGCACAACTGGAAGAGCAAGGGACAGACAAATACTGATACTGGAAACACATTTTCAGAAAAGTGCTATTTGCTATTGATTTACCATGATTTGCCCTGTCTAACATCCATGTAAATGAAGGGCATAATTTAAGAGGTTCCCCATTGGGTCACACTTATTAATAACCACCTGTCTTCTTTGTCTGTGGCTAGAGGTGTTCAAAAATGCCTGTCAGAACAGGGGCCACTTTTCTATATTTTTTTTAGAAGCCCTTTAGAATGTAAATATTTCTCTCCTGAGAACAGCAGGTCAACCTCTAACACCTGTGGCCATTCTTCTCTTGCATTCTTGCATAAATCATTTCCTGGAAAGGACACAGTAAGAGCTGGGTGGTATTCACACAGTGTTTCAGTGATCGTCATTTTAATGCGTGTTTAAAAGTTTTAGCTTGGGTGTGTTTGACTGCACTACAGACTTAAAATAGCTTAATGGTCATTCCATCTCCCCAGAAAATTCTGGGAAATGTTTGTTTTGTGGGGGAGGCAAGGGCAGTCTGAGGCAGGAGCTAGCAACTTCTGAGGGTCTGCAAGGCAAATCGCTCCCTGCCCTAGAAACCACTGAGGGTTGCCCTGCTGCCCCCATAGTTGCCTGTGCTGTCCAATTTTCTCTGAAATCTGTTGGCTTGGTAGCAATACAAGGGGGCACTTTTTTTCTTCCAAACAAAGATGATAGACCCCAATTCTTGTTCTTACAGCAGGGGAAAAGTTGGCCCTTTTTTGCTGCTGCACCACCAAATTCAAACTACAAATTCAGAGGCAGAGGCTGCCCAAATAAATAAATTGGTCAGGGATTATGATTTGCCCACTCCTGCTCCTACTTGATGTTGTCTTCAATAATATGGAAACTAATTCATCATGACTTGGGCAGCTCTGAACTTTGAGGCTACATGGGAGGAAATCATTCCACAGCTCCTTCCTATACCAGTATAGCTCCACTTCCTACATAGGACAATACAGGTGCTTTAAGGCCAGAGCTCTTCCCATGTGATATGGAACACCCAGCATTCCCACACTGCACAAGGTAATGCTGGAGCAGCCCTAACAAGAAATTCTCCCCAACTCCACCAAGGCACAGTTCCCAGGAATCTTTGGGGGAAACCCCAACTATTAAATGAGTTTTAAAAGTGATACAGTTTTGTGGTATAATAGATTCACCCTTAAAGAGCAAGAAACCCAGGGTCTAGGAAGCACCTGAGGGAAGTCCACCTTGCCTGTTTTCAGTTGCCCATCAACTTGTGCCAGCACTTTGAAATGTATGCCTGACATGGGCATGTGATAATGATTGTGTACAGAACTTATCAGCAACATAAAAAGTATTCATCATTCTTGTCATTGTCAGAGAGGAAGATTGTAAAGCACAGGAAGCCTTATTTATTTTCTTGCTCAAATCTGAAGGGAGATCATTCCATTTAGCTTTGTTATGACTCTGCTGACCTGAGGTCATCGTGCCACATCTGTTCTACCTGTGACATATTGCTGTATGCTGTATGTATGTAGACATATAATAGGGAATTAGGACCAGATTTTACAGGTTTGTTCTGTTTCTTCTCTGTAGGCCATTGCAGATATATTACTACAGTTTTAGCAAATGCATTTGATCCAGGAATTATTCTATCAGTTAGGTGATATGTGGCATATTAATTAACACATGTTTCCTTCTCCTTTTAATCTCCCACTGAAACCCAGTTGTGAAGGATACTTGTGAAGCAGTTTTCTCTCAAGAAGGAAGGCACAAAGCAAGAGATTGTCTAGTCCCATCTGCGGAGATGGTGGCAGAATGACACAGTCCCAAAGTATGCATTTCTTTAAAGCACAGATTTGCCCAATCTATACCATTTTCTCTGTTAAGGCAATCTGAGGGCAGATATGGCAATAAGTCATGCTTCAGGGATTTGTGTCACATAGATCTGTTGAACTTTGCCCATAATTAATGTGGAGAGATCTGGGACCAGTTCACACATCTTACATGCATCTGTGTTTGAACAAGCCACGGTGTGTAAAAGGACTGTCTCAGATCAAATCTGATGGTTTGTGCTTTCTAATGCTGTGAATGCAGCAGTGGACATGAAGGCCACCCACCCCATACAGTAAATTTTAACATGTTTCAACTGGTTTAGCTGTCAGAACTTTCCCGAAGAATCTTGTGTAGTTCTGTGAGAGCCAGTTCTGCCTCTAGCCCTTCCACTCAATTGGAGCTCCTTAGGTTCCTTGGTTGAGTTCTATGGCAATTAAATGCATATTTGGTTTAAACATGTACTGTACGCAAAGCCCATTTCCCCTTGTATCACACACTTATGTTCTTTGATGTCAGAAGAAAGAAAGAAAGAAAGAAAGAAAGAAAGAAAGAAAGAAAGAAAGACTGTTGCTGATTAAGAATATTCTCCACTGATAAAGCCTTATGGAAAGTTGTATAGTGCAACCTAATGAAGATATATGATTGTATGGCCTCTTGCTTATCATGTATTTTAAAAAATGAATTATTTCTTGTGAAAAAGTTTTATGCCTATGATGGCTGTGGATCCATGTAATCCATCTGCTCACAATTTTGGTATGCACAGCTTTGAAACATTTCTATATCAACTACTTCTCAAAAAGATTGAAATAATTCAGAATAACTGTAGCTCAATGTACTAAAGACTACTATTCTCTTTTAGCTGAGTCCTCACTTCTTTCTGGGGTGTGGAGGAGAGTGAAATGTGTAGATTGCAAAAACCTCACAATCTGGAAATAGCACTTCATGTAGAATCTTCTGTTGATATCACACATCACAGCTCGGGGCCTGCTTGTCTTCTCCCAAATGATTTTGCAGAAGTTGATTGGAAACTTATCCTTGCTGAGGGAGAGGAAGGCAGCAGCCTTTGTTTGGGGAACATATGATATTTCCTCTGGGAAAGAGACTGGTATCCACCTTACAAGTTAAAGTGAGGAATATCATCGCATCCCTCAATTTTAAGAAACCATTGGTGTCTTTGTGATAGCAAGAATCATTGCACTGACTCCCTGCTTTATTCTATGCCCATCTATGTACCTAGCAACCATGATGCTTCACACTAAGGCTAAGAGAGAAGACTTGCATGCTTAAGAGCAGGAGCAGTGCCGGGTAGGCATGGCTGGGCACCTGCGAGGGCCCACCGCTCAGTGAGGGCACCCTGACATGTTGCTTCCCCTTCTGTTTCTCACCCTTGTAACCTGCTTGTCTGTCAGTGATGGTGGTGGGAAAGAAAAGCAGCAGACTCCAATTTATTCATTGTCTACCTGCCTGTTGAGTGGGAGCAATGATGAGAAGGAGCAATAGCACTGTGTGACAAGAGCGGTGAAGAGGTAGACTCACTTAGGGAGGAAACCCACTGCCTAAGGAGCCTCTAAAATCCGGTGCTGGCACTGCTTAACAGACCTGGGACCCAGGAATTAAGAACCGGAATTAAGTAAGTAGAAACCAGTACATCTGCTTTACATACATTCCCACCATTTGGTGGGCATACCAGGAGTAAATAGACATACCAGCCTAACCTAAATCTGATTATGCCATGATTAATATACTGCGCTTTTTCTCTTTTGCATTGACTTTTAATGAGAAGTTTCTCTTCAGCAAAAAAATGGGAAGTGATATTATAAACCAGTGTTTTAATAATTTTCTCAGTCCACAAAGTCACCTTCCTAATTCAAAATGCTCTTCTTTTATTAATTTTTGAAGACTTAATCCTTGGAAGAGTCACATTAATGAAATATTTCTATTAAATCTTACCTCATCATGTAGATAGAATGGATCAGGTGAGACAGATTCATGCTGAGAAACAGAAATACATGTTTCTTTTACACACACACACACACACACACACACACACACACATATATATATAAATAAAGAGGCTCATATGAGGTTTCATATGTTGAAAAAGCCCTCACAGTAGCCCATTCAACCCAGTTGCCTGGAGTATGCAACATGTGGGGCTCAGTTCCCACAGAGCACAAGCTGGGGGGGAATCCACAGGGGGCTTACAACTTCTGCAGACAACTCCCATCAGCCCCAGCCATACAGTGTAATAGGTGACTATGGGCTGGTTATGGTCTCCAACCTAGTCTACCTCATGGGATTCTGAGAAGGAGAAAATGAGAGAATCTCTGTGCTGACTTACAGGAAACTGGTGGTTTCTCCAACACACACCTGATAGGGAAGCTTCTGGAAAAGCACAATAGCCTCTATATGCCTACAGCACATTCAGGGTGCCCGCCATTTTGAAAACTGGTCTTGTTTTCTTAATGATTTCACACTCAGGCAAACCACAGGTGGCAGGAAGAAAGAGAAATTTGCCTTCACACTTGCCCCATCCTCTGCTGGGCCCATGTTTGGCTAGAAGGGGAATTGACTCCTGATCCCATGCAACAGTTTTTCTATTATCCCTTCTTTTAATTATTTTCTCTTCCACAATGAAGGACAGAAACTTTTAAGAAGCTAAAATGCAAGTTCTGGTCTGACCTATGTGCAGTCTTAAATAGAAAAACGTGTATGTTCTACATTAACATTAATGACCTGAAAAGAAAAGCATATATACCTTGTTCACACATAATTTTATTCTGTGCCTATTATATCTCATTGTGTAACCAATATAAAATTGCTGATACATTTAACAGATTGCCAAGCCTGAAGCAGATCCAGCCATTTGAAGTTGAGCAAAAATATTGATTGGAGCCATAATATAGTGCAGGTCATGTCACTATAAATCTCAATAAAGACTCCTTCAATAGACTCTCAGGTTTTAATAAACCTGAGACCTATAAGTGGCCAATTCCAGATAAGAAGTATTAGAAATCACTAGGTCCATATGTCACAGTTCTATGCACATTGACATGGTAGTAAGCCTCACTCCAGTCACTGGGACTAACTTCTGAGTAGCTAAGTATTCTTCAGCCTGGAGAAGAGGAGACTCAGAGGGGATATGTTGGCGACATACAGGTATGTGAGGGGATGTCACATGGAGATTGGTAGAGACCTGTTCTCTCCTGCAGAGGAAGGCAGGACGCGCTCCAACGGAGCTAAGCTCAGGGAGCCAAGGTTCCATTTGGATGCCAGGAAGCACTTCCTGGCAGTCAGGACCCCGAGGGTGTGGAATGGGCTTCCATGAGAGGTGGTTGAGGCCCCATTGGTGAGAGTGTTCAAAGATAGGCTGGACATGCACATGGTGGGCATGTTGTGAGCAGAGCCGGCTGGTGCCGGAGGTCAGACTAGATGGCCCGGGAGACCCCTTCTGACTCGCTCTGTTTCTATGTTTCTATGATCAAACCATCAGTCTGATCTTTGCTGTGGACCTCCAAAGCTGAAAGGTATGTTTTCTATGCATCCCATCGCTTGATTCTATTACCACTACATATAACCACAAGCCATTGCAGGATACTGACTTTTAAATCCCATTGAAAAGAATAGTCCTCCCAAGTAAAGGCAAACATTCTAACAGTACAATGCCCAACCAAGGGGACTTACTCCAAGATAAGTAGGTATAGGATTGCCGCTGGGGTGCAGTGAAGGGTTCTGAAAACGTTCTTTGCTCTGAAGACAAATCCTTCAAAATCTGTTTTCTCAGACTTGTAGCCACAAGTCTGGTGTTACCCAATGAAGAGGGGACCCACTTAGCATGTGGATGTACAGCGATTGCCTTGGTCCACAGTTATCACAGGATGCCTCTTTCACAAAGGTCTCATGGGAAGGAGCTTCATCCTAAGTGTATTTTAAGTCTGAGCTGGTATGTGATTTGCCTCTGTATCTGTGTACAGTTTTTCATGCTTTTAACACAGACAAAGACTAGAGAGAGAGCAAGCTTTGTCTAAGATCCTGGGTTAGATCCAGAAACAGACCAGACACATTAAACTCAATAAACATGAAGTTACTCATGGTGCAGTGGTTTAAACCGCTGTGCTGCTGGGCTGGTTGATTGAAAGGTCACTGGTTCGAATCTGCACAATGGAGTGAGTTCCCGTTGCTCCGTCCCAGCTCCTGCCAACCTTGCAGTTCGAAAGCATGCAAATGCAAGTAGATCAAAAGGTACCACTTCGGTGGGCAGGTAACAGCATTCTGTGCACCTCAGTGTGTCATGCCAGCCACATGACCATGGAGACTGTCTGCAGACAAACGCTGGCTCCCTCGACTAGGAAACGGAGATGAGCACCACCCCCTAGAGTCAGGCATGACTGGACTTCACGTCAAGGGGAAACCTTTACCTTTACCTTTACTCATGGTCAACATCCCAGTGATATCAATGGCTCTAATCTAAGTATTATGAAATCTGAAGACTTGCCTGGGAGACATTAGTATATTGTGCAGCAGAGGAGGAAAATGCTCACTTTTTTAAAGCAATAAATGTTTATATTAAAAACCCAGAACTCCATGGCACAACAAATCAGGGTTTCACAAACTGACCCTTTTGCACTGCCATCACTTCTCTTGAAATACGTTATTTATTTATTTAGGATATTTGTATGCCATCCTTTGCAAGAGCCTCAGGATGGATTACACAAATAAAATACAAATATCTAACATAACATAAATTAATTAATGACCCACTCTGGCTGCAATTAAAATATGATGATAAAATTAAATATTAAAACTTATTAAAATATTGATTAAATAAAAAGGTCTTAACCTGGCACTGAAAAACATATAATGACAGCACCAGGTGGACCTCTCTGGGGAGTGCATTCCATAAACGCCACCTTGTAGCTACTACTACTATTATTTATTTAATTTCTACACTGTCCATGAGCCAGAATGGCTCTCTAGGTGATTACCAGACAGTTCAGGAATGGCTGAAGTAGTACCAACAAAAGATCTCAAAATGCATTGCTTGTCCTGCAATTTAAGCTTCAATTAATCAGAGCGGTGGCCATCTCATCTCCCACCCAACTACCCAGAAATCTGTTTGCTCCCTCCACTGAAACCTGTAATGGCAGAGCTCCCCTGTAAGGAAGGCTTACACTAGAGGCCAGTTACCCTCTTAGAACCCACCAATAAGACCACCCTCCACCATGAGGGTCTGGATTCTCAACATCAGATTGCTTTACAAGAAAAAATCCTGAGTGGATAGACTTATGTCATACAATTTAGGAGAATCTTCCTCACTTTGGTGACCTCCAGATGTTTTGAACTTCCATTTCCATTTTTAAAAAGCAGGAGCAACACATCATGGAGGTTCCAGAATGGAGACCAAATAATAAAGCAACCAATTGAACGCAAAATGGAGCAGAG